>NW_026057586.1:77042283-77076961 GCF_023721935.1 Panthera uncia
CTCCCCGGGGGCGGGCGGGGGCGCGGGCTCGGCCGTGGGAGGGGCGCGGCGGGGGGCGCGGGGCCTGGGCGGTCCGCGCGGGCAGGCGGCTGGGGGCGCGCCCGGCGCCCAGCTTTGTTTCACTTTCGCTGTCAGCGGCCGCCACCCGGTCTCCCGCCCGCCGCCGAAGCGACCCGAGGAGCACGGGCCGTTGCGTGCCGGGGATCCCGGTCCCCCAGGACAGTGGGGGGCTCCCGAGGCCCGACGCCTACGCCCAGGGAGAACGCGGGGGTTCGCCAGGCCCTGGGGGGGAGGGTGATACCCAGGGGGGTGGGTGCCCAGGTGCCAGGTGACGCAGGTCTGGATGGGAGTCCACTCTGCCCCTTACGAGCAGTGTGCTCTTGGACGGACCGCATAACTCGAGTCTGTTTTGTATCTGCAAAATGGGATAATAATAGCACGTGCCCCAGCGGGTGGTTGGGAGCTTCCCAAACTTGCATAGTCATAAGAATGGGGTCTGGGGTCCCTATTAAAAAAATCTATTGCGAGCCTCTCCCGGTGGAGACTGATTGGTAGAGGTGGGGTGGGGCTGGGGATGTTGATCCTTGCTGGCGTGTTTGATAGGGCAAGTGTAGGAAATACTGATGGGTGGGGTTCATGCTTCTACCCTTGTTAACAGCTGTCATCAGAAGAAGGTGTGGAAGTCTGAGAATATCAGATACACTTGGAGAGTCAGTCCAAATGAACATGTAATCTCGGAGTGCTTGTTATGTGTGCTTGTTACGGCGAAGGCAAAACCTCCAGGTTATCCCTCCGTCTCCTCCCTTCCACCCACCTTGCCTTTAAACCCCACCTGTACAGAAATTTGGGGTGGGCTTGGGGTTTATTCTGGGAGTTCCAACTCTTGAATATATACCCCCGTGCTTAAAGGCAGTGTCTTTAGAGAAAATTCGCAGAAGGGGTCAAGGCCTAGGGTTCAGAATTTGTTCCAGAACCTCTTGGTATTCTTCCAGCGAAGTTCACGCTTCTTCTTGGTCTGGAGAATTCTGATTGTTGATGTTTGTGTTTCCCAGGCTTGTTTGATGGAGCCAGGGATTGTGGGTGGGTAGGTTCAAATCAGGGTATTCCCTGGGGTGGTGTAACTTTTTTTAATTTGGGAAATGACATTTCTTTGTTTGCCGCAGTCAGGCATTCAGTAAAAGGTGTAGAGGCAGCTCTCTCTGCCTTCCCATCCAGATAAGGGCTTTCTTTTCAGTGAGTGTGTTACCACTTTTTAAATGGCCCCTACTGTTTGTCTGAATCTTATGTGAATCTTTTTATAGCTTCCGCTGTTGTTTCCATTGACTCCTTATACTTAAAACTGAAAGCGATCTGTAGTTAGTCTCCCTTTTTAGCTGGAATCTGTTTCCAGTTCTGAGTTTTTCCTGATGATTGACGACTGTGTTTTGGGGTGTGGGCAGAGCTGTTGAGAGCTGCCAAGTTACTGTTAAAAAAAAAAAAAAAAGGCCAGAGAGTTTTATGTTCTTTTGAAACTGAATAAAGCCCATTGTAATGGGATTACAATGGACAACAGTAGATATCTTCAGAGCAGTGGTTAGAATTCACTTATTCTTTCGACAAATATTTATTGAGTATCTACTGTGTGCCAGGCATTCTCTAGGCCAGCACTGACCGATAGAAATATAATGCCACATCTGTAATTTAGAATGTTCTACTGGCTGCGTGAAAAAAAAGTGAAACCAATTTTAAAATTGTATGTGTCAATCCAGCATATCTAAAATATATCATGTCAACATGATTATTGATTTATTTTAGGTTTTTTTTTTTTTTTTTTTTGGTACTAAGTTCAAAATCTGGTGTATGTTATATACTTAACAGCCCATCTTAATTCGGACTTGGCATATTTCAGATGGTCAGTGGTCAACTGTGGCTAGTAGTTACTGTATTGGACAGTATGGCTCAATAGCGAGCAGATAGGCAAGTTTGGGGTGTGGGTGGGGAAGAGAGAGGCAGTGAATACATGAAAACAAGTAAACAATCAAGAAAAGACGAGTGAGTGGTGCCCATAAAATTAAATGGGGTGAACGGAAAGAGACTGACCGATAGTAAGACCAGGAAGGTCTCAGAATGTGACATTGACACTGAGCCCCTGAATGGTAGGATGCAGCAGGCAAAGATCTGGGGCCTGCCAGGCTGTTTTCCAGGCCCAGGGAACAGCTAATGTCAAGATCGCAAGGCTGGACAAACCAGCAAGCTTCCCGCTGGCTGGAGTCCTAGCTTTCTTGTCTGTGCTCAGGTGAATCTCCTTGCACAGAAGCAGCCCATAATAAGTATCTTTCCATTCAGTCTGTTTGTCCAAGTACATCCCAATGATGGGATGTACAAAAACCCTGATCCGTGGGCCTTTTCACTAAGAAGGGCCACGGCAGGTGCAATCCCGGATGAGAGCTGGATCCTCTCGGCTCTGTTTTTTGTTTTTGTGGGGGTCTTTTTGTTTTGTTTTGCTTTTTAAGTTCTGCACTAATTGTGGCTTTTTCCCCCCAGCAGCCAAGTTTAGTTTGGGTTCAGACTCCCCTTCAGAATTTCTTTAACTCTAGAAACGAAGAGATAGGAGTCAGTGAGTTCTTTTCTTCTTTTGGCTCCTGGATTCCTGAGCCTGAAATAGCAGGAGATTAAATCTCCATATCACGGAAATAGAGTGTGAAATCTGGGTATGGCTCATGTTTAAGAAGCATTTCGTATGAAATGTTTGGCATAAGCGTCATAATACTTTAAGGGGCTTCATCTTGTTTATATTTAAAGAGGTATACCACATATATTTTTTTTCAGCAAATACTGACTGACTGCCTGCTCTCTGCCAGGAACTCCGCTACGCACTGAAGAGAAACATACAAGGTCCCTTTTAGCATGGAGTTGGTGTCCTGGTTGAGGGGAGACAGATACTCCTCATCGTGGTGATTGTGCTATAAAGAACATGATGTTGAGGAGTTGTGAAGGAGATTGACTTGGGGCAGAGAAGAGCACTCTAAGGAGTTGTTATTTGAGCCAAGACTGAATGAAGAGAAGGGCCAGTCATGGAAGGGCATTCCAGGCGAAGAGACCAGCTGGTGCAAAGGCCCTGAGTTCGGAACTAATTGGGCACTGTGAAGGGGTGAGTGAAGGCTGGAGTCAGGGGCAGGGAGAGGAGAGTCATAAGCCCAGGTGGGGTTGAAGGCAAGGGGCCAGGTTATGTAGGACTTCAAGGGCACAGTAAGGAGTTTGAATTTTTAAGAGTGGCTGAAACTGATCACTCTAGGAAGTGAGGAGAATGGATGGCCGGGGGCCAGAGTGGAAGCTAGGAGAGCAGTTGGAAGACTGCTCGGTGAGAGGTGATGTTGATGAAATGGTTTGCATAGATTAGAATAGTAGCCATGGAGATAGAGAAGTTAGGTTTGCCAAGTGTTTTGGAAACAGCCCTGATAAAACTAGTTAATGGATTTGGTTTGGGAAGGAAAGAAAAGGAGTCAAGGGGGACCCTTTTATGTTGTGCAAAGCCTCCACAGTGCAGGTTGTGGGAGAAGTGACCCAAGTGTGAATATTCTCAGGGTGGGATAGAGACGTTTCCGTCTAACAGGAAAGAATGTGCCTCCGCATCAGTCGATGACATCCAAGTTGCTCCCCCTTCGCTCTCCCGACATTTTCAGCGAGATAGTCCTTAGTTGTGGGGCTGTCTTGTGCACCGGAGGATGCTTGGCAGCCTCCGCGGCTTCTGTTCATTAGATACCGGTAGCACCACCCCCAATCACGACGGCCAAAATGTCTCCAGACAGCGCCACGTGTCCCCAGGGGGCAAAGTCCGTGGAGAACCACTGGATTACGGGAAGGGGGCATTGACAGAGATTAGGGCCAGGCCACCACAAGAAAATATCCAGGAATAACGAGAATGAAGACAACGCCACAGGGGGTGGCTGGGTAACACTGAGAGACCGGTTTCGGATTTAAAATATAAAGTAACTTCTTACCATGCAGATAGTCCCATCCAAAGGAATATGCTCCCGTAGACCAGTGCTTGTGTAGATGAAAAGATCTCACGTACAGATTTCTAGGAGGAATTACCTATACAAATAACAGTTTAGACAGACCCAATGTATTAAAACCTAGATTTATACATAGAACCTCAGGAAATGACTATTCTCTTTGCAAAGGAAACTTCTTAAATTTTCTTTAAATAGCAAAGCCACCAAAGGCTTGATAGGATTAAAATGCTATTTAAAGAGAGAATCTTCAGCAGCACATTTATTTTATAACACAAGATCATACCCACATCTATAATGCATATACCAGGAGATGTTCTATGTATGCAGACACGCATCTCTCTATGGATACATGTTTACCACCCGTTTCACTGAACACAAGATACCAAGGTTCATATGTATCACTGAGAAAAAATGCTGCCTATTTAGCTATAAAAATTCACCGTTTGTAGGATATATCCTGATTTCAGTGGTCATATATGTGAAAAGACCTATAAAGATGTCTCCTAAAATATATGAAATAGGGGCGGTTTAAATCAGTATCTATCTGGTAACAGGTATAAAAAGGGTCAAGGTCTTGAAACTAGTGAAGTGGAACATAGACATCAGGAAATGACCTCATTCGGAGTGGAAGCCAGTTTTTATATTAATATATATCATAATCATAATTAGTAGTCAGAAAATCAATTCTGAATGCCTTTAGCTTACGAGCTTCCATTGAGAACCTTCCTCTGGAGTAGAGGCTTGAACTAGGAAATGCCCTTCAGGTGGAGGAAGAAACACCAGCGCAGCACGTGCTGTTCACAAGACACTGTGCTGGGGCCCTGAGAGAAATGAAAATGAACTCCTTTTGGTGTTTGAACAAGGGCGCTTAAATCCTGGTGGAGGGTGGACCAGAAGGAAATTAGTAAACTATAGGAGAGAATGAAGTCAGCAGGGTGGGACTCACTTCCGCTTTAGTAGAGATCATAGAGATAGGGATGTGTGCTAGGGATTCTCAGAAGCTCAGGTGTGCATACCAGTGACCTGTGTGGGGCCTGGCCAGGTGAGACTCGTGTGGCCAGAGGTCATGGAAAGGAGGCGGGGCCGGTGGTCTGGGGTTCAAGGCCCAGGCTCCACTGCTGTTCTGTGTACACAGGTGGGAGCCTGGAATGTGTTTGAGAGAAATGTCCTGATGTGATGTGTGTTTCAGCTTTAGCGGAGTTCCCTGGGGCGGGGAGGAAAATCAGGAGAGTCTTGTAAAAAAGATCTGGGCAAGATGGGATGAAGGTTTAAAACCAGAACAGACCGGAGATGGAAGTGGAAGGCCAGATCAAGAGGTCTGAGCGGCAGGAAGCTGGGCAAGCGCTGAACATTTTAGCCTCCGCGATGGGGAGGATGCCGGTGAATGAGAGGGAACCTTCTCGTGTCGGATGTTCCTTCTTTCACCTGCTTCCCAGTGGCAGGTTCTTTTAAGGAGACTTTAAATACATTTGAAGGCCTCCTGATCTGCACTGTCTAGCTAGCGTGGTCCAGCCTGGTCCGTCTCTCCTCTTTCTTCCTCTTCGAGCATTCATAGGAAAACGAGGCCTCCATTCACTGGGTTCACTGGCACAAAGGTTACTGTGAGTCACGGTTAACCAGCGGTGGCCAGTGCCAGAACTGAGTAACCGCACTGGAATGTGGCCTGTGGCTACCGCTATTGCCGCAGGTCATTTAAATGACAACTCCCTCCCGGAATCCAGAATATCACCCATTGCCTTGGGGAGACCGAGGCTTTCCTGGGTCTGAGTCAGCAGGGCCGTCCGGAGCCCGGCTCCCCACTTTCCCAGGGAAGTGAGGGTGTTTGTCTGAAGCATGCTGTCTCCGTCTCAGAGGAACCGCTGCTGCTGGCTGAGCTCAAGCCCGGGCGTCCCCACCAGTTCGATTGGAAGTCGAGCTGCGAAACCTGGAGCGTGGCCTTCTCCCCAGATGGTTCGTGGTTCGCGTGGTCTCAAGGACACTGCATCGTCAAGCTGATCCCCTGGCCGCTGGAGGAGCACTTGTAAGTTCTGTCGTACCCAGACCCAGGGGAGCGAGGGAGTCCTCACGGTGGGGAACTTGAGAGTGCTTTCCCAGATTACTCCCTACCCTTTGTGGGTCTCCCTGCCCAGGAGCAGGAGAGAGGGAGTGGCTGAAAACCAGGAATTGATCATTGGGGTTTCTGGAGCCCCCTCACGTTTGGTATGTTGAAAATCAATCCAGTGGAGATGATGTTATCCGCACTGTCATTTTTTAACAGCTTTAGTGAGCTGTCATTTACCCCGCATACAATCTGCCCATCTAAAGAGTACAGTTCAGTGGCTTCCAGTAGATTGACGGAGTTGTGCAACCATCACCACTATCAATCTCAAAACCACTGTCCTTGCCCCAGAGAGAGCTCGCATCCCTTAGTTGTCGTCCTCCAGTCTCACTCTGTTCTCCAGCGCTGAGCAGCCGCTAATCCACTTTCTGTCTTTACACGTTTGCTTCTCCTGGACATCTCACATAAATTGAATTGTACACCGTGTAGTCTTTTCTGACTGCTTTCTCGCATTTAGGATTTTGTTTTCAGTTATCCGTGTTACAGCACGTATTCCTACTTCCTTTCCTTTTATTGCCAGATAATACTCCATAATGTGTGAGACGGCACGTTTTGTGTATAATCTGTCCATTGGTAGACACTTAGGTGGCTTTCCCTTTCTGGCTATTAGGAATGACGCTGCTGTGAACATTTATGTGTAGGTTTTGGCGTGGACGTATGCTTTCAGTGTTTCGCTGCATGAGAAACAGACTGTTGAGCAGGGGGCTGTAGCATTCTGCACTCCCACCAGCAGTGTGCTATTTCCCCATCCTCAACAACACTTGTTGTCTGTCTTTCTGATTGTGGCATAGCCGTCCTGGTGGGGCAGGAAGTGGCAACTCATTGTTTGGATTTGCATTTCCCCGATGGCTTCTGACGCCAAGCACCTTTACTTATGCTTTTTTTTTTTTTTCCTTATGCTTCTTGATCCATCGCAAATCTTCTTTGGAGAAATGTCCATACACATTCTTTGCCCGTTTTGCTTTGAGATGTTTATTTATTTTTGAGAGAGTGCAAGTCTGGGAGGGGCAGACAAAGGGGGACAGAGAATCTGAAGCGGGCTTTGTGCCGACAGCAGTGAGCCCGATGTGGGGCTCGAACTCATGACTCTGGGATCACGACTTGAGCTGAAGTCTGTTGCTCAACCGAGTGAGCCACCCAGGTGCCCCTGCCCATTTTTAAATTGGGTGTTTGGTTTTTTTGTGATGTTAACTAGTTTCTTTCTGTGGGGTTGGACAGGTCCCAGCATCCGAATGCTGTGAGCGCCTGGTCAAAGGGCCCAGCGTCTGCATTTTCTCATTTGTGGCAGGGCAGTTCCATGTCTGCCTTTATTTATTCAGCCAGTATTGTTGGAAATCTTTTTTGGCCTCACACCGAGCCAGGGTCTGAGAATCCTGAAAGAAACCCAGCAAGGCCCCTGCCCTTGAGGGTCTCATTTGTTTCGTATTAGGTGTTTCTTCACATCGCGCATTAGATTTAACGTTTAATGTTTCCTAAGTGGAGTCTGAAGCTCCTTGCCTTGATGACAGGCACCGCCGAAGAGAACTCGCTGAGACGGTCCTCTGCACGCTGCTGGGTTTGAGGGATGTCCATTTGGCTGTTTGGCAGGATGCATCAAGGACCTTGAAACTGTTCTCCGGCTACTGGGGATCTGGGATATGGGGTCATCTGTTTTTATTTACATACGCTGATTTTTGTCCCGGAGTTGGTTCTGTAGTAGTGACAAAACAGAAATCCCTTAAAATCCAGTGATGAGAGGATGGTGCAGGAACTTAACGGCATTGCTATAGGGTATTTTTGCAGCCATGAGAGATTTTTTTGCTTTAATCATGATACTCAGTTTCTTCTGTGTAATCAGTTTCATGAGAATGCCAAAGCCATTCTTTTTTCTTATTGAGCTCCTACTGTAAATGTAAGAGACTCAACTGTATATCCAGTCCGGTACGAATTTAGTCAGAAAAAGAATTTTTTAAAAAAGCATAAAAATGGAAACTTTTTCCAAAAATCACTCCTATCCAAACATCTGCATTACCACAGGTAAATATATCCTTCTAGTATGAACTTAGGAAAACGGAAATTGGAGTATTAATCCTTTTTGTGTCTCTGTTCTTTAAATATAACGAGAGAAATGTTATTGTTTAGTATGTTAAATGAGAAGTTACTTGTTTTAGGGAAAAATCACACATTGTGAAGAATAGTAACTTAGGATAATGCTTAATAATATAAGGAAGGCTTACTGAAAAAAGTAAGCTATAAAACCATATATGTAATATGGTCCCAAATTTGTCTTTAAAAAATGTGGGGGTGCCTGGGTGCCTCAGTCGGTTAAGCGGCCAACTTCGGCTCAGGTCGTGATCTCGCAGTTTGTGAGTTTGAGCCCCGTGTCGGGCTCTGTGCTGACAGCTCAGAGCCGGAGCTTGCTTTGGATTCCGTGTCTCCCTCTCCCTCTCTCTGTCCCTCCCCCACTTAAACTCTGTCTTTCTCTGTCAAAAATGAATAAATGTTAAAGAAAAAAAATTTTTTTAATGTATGTACATACACGTAAATAAAAAAACTGATCTGAAATGTTTACTCTGGTTAGAGTGGTGTTAGGATTATGGGTAATTTTTATTTTATTTGTCTCCCTTCCAAATTTTTCCCATAGTTCTCTATTATTTTTATAATTTAAAATAATTGATATTCTTAAAGTCCTTTAAAAGGGGAACTCTGAGGTCTTTATATTCTTGTTTGGATTGTTACACATTAAAAAAAATTAATAGCACCTTTGGTATTGAGCAAATAATCGATACTAACCAGAGAATTGTATTTTAATAATTTTAGAAATAAAGTTTTTAGAAGCTTAAATTGCAGTGAAGTTAAATTCCCCCTATGACCCTCCCTTGCCGCTAGCCATCCTCTCCCTATGCATGCACCACCTCCAACCCCCCCAACCCCCCCCCCCCCCCCGATGTAACTCAAGGGAGTTGATTCAGTGGCAAACTCCAAAGTCCAGGGGATCTGTCGAGTAGTAGGCTTGGATACCCAAGACTTAAGTTCTAGTTCTGCCCCAGATTTTGTGACCCCATGATAGAGGTCTTAGTATCTCTTTCTAAATTTTTTTTTAAACATTTTATTTATTATTTTTTTTTTAATTTTTTTTTTTAACGTTTATTTATTTTTGAGACAGAGAGAGACAGAGCATGAACGGGGGAGGGTCAGAGAGAGGGAGACACAGAATCTGAAACAGGCTCCAGGTTCTGAGCTGTCAGCACAGAGCCTGACGCGGGGCTCAAACTCACGGAACACGAGATCATGACCTGAGCCGAAGTCGGCCGCTTAACCGACTGAGCCACCCAGGTACCCTAACATTTTATTTATTATTAAGAGACAGAGAGAGACAGAGCATGAGCATGGGAGAGGCAGAGAGAGGAGGAGACACAGAATCCAAAGCAGGCTCCAGGCTCTGAGCTGTCAGCACAGAGCCTGACGTGGGGCTCAAACTCAGGAACTGTGAGATCATGACCTGGGCCAAAGTCGGTCGCGCAACCGACTAAGCCACCCAGGCACCCCGAGTGTCCAACTCTTAATTTCAGCTCAGGTCATGAGCCAAGGGTTGTAGGATATTGCCCCGTGTCGATCTCAGTGCTGACCATGGAGCCTGCTTAAGATTCCCTCCCTCTGGGGCGCCTGGGTGGCGCAGTCGGTTAAGCGTCCGACTTCAGCCAGGTCACGATCTCGCGGTCCGTGAGTTCGAGCCCCGCGTCGGGCTCTGGGCTGATGGCTCGGAGCCTGGAGCCTGTTTCCGATTCTGTGTCTCCCTCTCTCTCTGCCCCTCCCCGTTCATGCTCTGTCTCTCTCTGTCCCAAAAATAAATAAAAAACGTTGAAAAAAAAAATTAAAAAAAAAAAAAAAAAGATTCCCTCCCTCCCTCTGCCACTCACCCATGTGCACGTGCTCTCTTAAAAAAATTTTTTTTTGAATGATAAAGCTCTAAGCCAGGCCCAGTTTAGGACTTCTTAGCTCTGTTTCCTGTCTCCCCCATCCCTGAGGATACTTCCTCCTTGCTCCTGACTTTAGCGTCTGCCCATACCCAGGATTAAGCCCCCTTTTATTTACTCAGCAATTCATTCTTCTATCCTGGTCTTTTTCTCTTGTACCTCTCAAAATCTGACATATGCCGTATGTGTGCGTGTGTGTATGTATGTATGTATACATATATATGCGCACACACACATATATATACATACATACATGTGTATATATATAATTTTTTTTTCATTCTCTCTCAACTAAAATGTCAGGTCCTTGAGGGCATGGTTCCCTGCTGTACCACGGGACTCTAGAACAGGTCTGGCAGATGAATGGTCTCTCCCTGTCTTCAGCTCTCCTCCTCCATTCTTCTGAAACACAGGTCTGATTAGGTCCTGTAGCTGCTTACACAATTCCAGTGGGTGCTCACGGTAGTGGGATGAGAGTCGAACAACGCGGCCAGGCACTGACAGGGATGCACAGGAGGGTGCTTGCTCTCCACTGTGCGGCCCCCCGCCCTCAGTGTGCACCGATCACACCTCTCAACACCACTGTGTTCCTTCCTGTTCTCCACAGAAGACCCTGTCCCAAGCTCCTTTACGTGGAAAATCTATCCTCATTCTTTTTTTTTTTTTTTTTTTTATTTTGGGGACAGAGAGAGACAGAGCATGAACGGGGGAGGGGCAGAGAGAGAGGGAGACACAGAATCGGAAACAGGCTCCAGGCTCCGAGCCATCAGCCCAGAGCCTGACGCGGGGCTCGAACTCACGGACCGCGAGATCGTGACCTGGCTGAAGTCGGACGCTTAACCGACTGCGCCACCCAGGCGCCCCATCCTCATTCTTTTTTTAATGTAAAAAAAATTTTTTTAACGTTTTATTTATTATTGAGAGACAGAGAGAGACAGAGCATGAGCATGGGAGAGGCAGAGAGAGGAGGAGACACAGAATCTGAAGCAAGCTCCAGGCTCCGAGCTGCCAGCACAAAGCCTGAGGTGGGGCTCGAACACACAAACTGCGAGATCATGACCTGAGCCAAGTCGGACGCTTAACCAACTGAGCCATCCAGGTGCCCCAGTATCTCTTTCTAGAGAAAGTACATTAAAAAAAAAAGAGAGAGAAAGTAAATTTATGATACTTAAATGAATTAATCTGCAGCTATGCCTTGGGGCGCCTGGGTGGCTCAGTCAGTTAAGTGTCCGACTTCGGCTCAGGTCATGATCTCATGGTCCTGAGTTTGAGCCCTGGATCCCGCTTTGGATTCTATGTCTCCCTCTCTCTCTGACCCTCTCCTGTTCACACTCTGTTTTCCTCTCTCTCAAAAAATAAACATTTTTTTAAAAATGTGCAGATATGCCTTAATTCCTTTGGAATAAAATAGCTACTACAGATTATTCCTTAATTCAAAGGCAAAAGTTAGGATTCTATAAAAAAATAAATGGAACTTCGGTGGTTCCCGGG
The DNA here is from genome assembly GCF_023721935.1 of Panthera uncia. Classification (NCBI taxonomy): domain Eukaryota; kingdom Metazoa; phylum Chordata; class Mammalia; order Carnivora; family Felidae; genus Panthera; species Panthera uncia. The sequence continues at coordinate 77,053,824 of NW_026057586.1, forward strand.
TGTCCTATAAAGCTTTCCCTGCGTCTTGCCTTTTCTGTGCTTCTTCCCTGGATGGCAGACTCAGGCCCCTGTGCCTGGGCCAGACAGGTCTACAAAGCGTGTGGGTTGAGCAGGGTCAGTCGAAAAGACATTATCATATTCAGATGTTTGTCAGGACGACAGGTTTTCAAACTGCATTGGCCATTGAGACCTGGGGTCAGCAGACTTTTACTGTGAAGGTGCAGATGTTAAATATTTTTGGCTTTGGGGGCCATACGGTCCGTCGAGACTACTCAGCTCTGCCGTTAACAGCGGAAGGCAGCCATTGATGGTATGTGAAGGAATGAATGTGGTGGTTTCCGATAAAACTTCGTCTCTGAAAACAGATTGCTGGCCTGGGCATAGTTTGCCAACCTCTGATTTCAGCTAATAGAGTTTTAGAGCTGGAGGAGCCTATGTTTGCCTCAATTCCATCCCCTCCCTTCTAATTTTACAGGTGAGCTTAGTGAAAATTTTGTAATAGATTTCAGCCACACACTTGGCAAAAATATGATTTACTTACAGCTTTGGGGGAACAAATCTAATACATAAAGACGTCCTGTTATGTACATGCTGAGTATGGGATTTTTCATGGAATGGAGTTCCAGCTTCCTCATCTCCATTTCCCCCAGTTTGGTATGCCCGGAGTATGGTCAGGGCCACCCAGAAAGGTAGGACTTAACACTTGCACTGATAAAGTATACTGCAGATGGGAAACTTTGATGTTGGGGGCTGAACCCCCGGGGCTGTCCAACTTCTCAAGCCCGTGAGGTGGTGTCTACTGGGGGGAATGGTGGGCGGGGCCTGCGTCTTCTGTGACTCATCTGGGCCTGTGTTTTACCGTCAAGTAGAAGGTAAAAGCGGGGGGTCCGGCCACGGGATCTTTGAGGTCAGTGCACTTCTGCACAATTCGGTGGGCTCTTTCTCTTCTTGATCACCTCACTGGTCGGTTCCTGTGCTGGACATACCGTCAGAGAGGTAAGCGAAAGAGCCTCACTGATTGGTTGGAACACAAAGCGAGTGAAGGTGGAAATCAGCGTGTACCAAGCAAACTGTGTTGGTCGGAAGAGGGTTTATTTTCCCGCTCCTTGGGGCTTTCTAAGCTCGAGATAAAGGGGCTCATCAGGCAGGGGAGTAGCAGATGGGTATTTCAAGTTCTAAGATCTGTCCTAGTTCCAAAGCTACGGCATGCCTTCTTCCTCATGGGAAACACTGAGTGCATCTTTCCTTCCGTGCACCAAACCCGAGAGAACTTTCTGAGGAAGCGTATGGCTCCCTGGGGCTTCTGTGATCTAGTTATCCCACAAGGCGGGTCACCCCGTTGCAGGGCTATCACAAATGGGATGAACCAAGGCTCATGAAGTCTCTGTTACATGGATTCTAAAAAGAAATGAAAAGTCATGCCAGAATTCACGGAAGGCCAATTTGTTTCTAGAACTTTAATGTCTCAGATACCCTAAAATGAGAAGTTGGTTGGTTGCCTTGGTGACAATTTTAGACTCATGAAGGGATCTCTGCTTCCTCCAGCATCCCTAAAGGGTTTGAAGCCAAAAGCCGGAGCAGCAAAAATGACACAAAAGGGCGAGGCAGCCCAAAGGAGAAGACTCTGGACTGTGGGCAGATTGTCTGGGGTTTGGCCTTCAGCCCGTGGCCTTCTCCACCCAGCAGGAAGCTCTGGGCACGCCACCATCCCCAGGTGCCAGACATCTCTTGCCTGATCCTCGCTACAGGACTCAATGATGGGCAGATCAAGATTTGGGAGGTGCAGACAGGTAGGTCATTTCTGCCCGCGACAGGGTCTGGGTGTGCATGTTCTCATCAGGGATCATGGGGGCCGCCAGGCCCCCAGCCGGCTGAGGGGTGTGGCTGTGACCAGCAGACCGGGCGCCTCCTCCTTCCCACTGACCGACTGCTCCTGCTCCCACGCCAGGGCTCCTGCTTTTGAATCTGTCCGGCCACCAAGATGTTGTGAGAGATCTAAGCTTCACGCCCAGCGGCAGTTTGATTTTGGTGTCAGCATCTCGGGATAAGACTCTTCGCATCTGGGACCTGAACAGACATGGTATGGAGGTGATGGCACCACCGAGCGGCTCCGCAGATAACCATATTTGCCCCTTTCTCCACGTGACCCATGTCACCTTTATCTAGAACAGTGTTTCGCAACCAGTTTTCCTAAGGGGTCTTTTAAGACATTTTTTCCTAACCTTCCTCATCCCCATGAGATACTAGTATTGAGAATATACCATTTACTTAGGCACTGAGTGCGTATCTGTGCACATAAAAAAAGTAAGACTCCACCCCTATTGGAAATACATGATAGAGCATAGGTTTTCTCAACCACGGCATCGTTGACATTTTGGGCACAGTAATTCTTTCGTTTTTGTTTTTTTTTTAATGTTTATTTTTGAGAGAGAGAGAGAGAGAGAGCGCACAAGCAGGAGAGGGGCAGAGAGGAAGAGAGAGAGGGAGACACAGAATCCAAAGCAGGCTGCAGGCTCTAGGCTCTGAGCGGTCAGCACAGAGCCTGACTTAGGGCTCGAACCCATGAACTGCGAGATCGTGACCTGAGCCTAAGTTGGACGCTTAACTGACTTAGCCACCCTGGCGCCCCTGTGCATGATAATTCTTTGTTCCAGGCCGTCCCATGCGTTCTGGGAGTTGAGCAGCACCCCTGACCCCTGCCCATTAGATACCAGGTGCACCTTTTCTTGTTCTGACAACCAAAATGTGTCCAGACACCACGCCCTGTCCATGTGAAGGGCAGAGTCTCCCCAGGTTAGGAACCACAGATCTAGAAGTCCTCCGTGTGGGATACTTCCTGTCAGAAATCATGTTTCTCTGTGAAGCGGAATCTTTGCCTAGAAGAAATCTCTTAGACTTGAGAGGGTCAACTTTCGTGGAATTTTGCTGTGAGCAGAACCGCATACAGGGGTGGCCAGCAAAGAATTCCATACATCTCCAGTATTGAGCTTTAACTGGAAAGGTGACATAGGGAAGGGGAATTTATCTCCAGGCCACTTCTTCCCCACGGGGGCAGGGACTCGGGGGCTGGAGGGAGGAAATGGCGACGTGGACAGTTGATGAAGAGGGCGTTCATCCCTGATAACGCAGAGGGACCGGTATTCCTGCCTCAGCCGTGACGGGGCCAGCTCCCCACAACCATGAGCTACTCCTGCCCTCTTAGAAACAAGCCTGCTGGGGGCGCCTCGGTGGCTCAGTCTGTTGAGCGTCCGACTTCAGCTCAGGTCATGATCTCGCGGTCTGTGAGTTCGAGCCCCGCGGAGCTTGTTTCAGATTCTGTGTCTCCCTCTCTCTTTGCCCCTCCCCTGCTCATGCTCTGTCTCTCTCTCTCTGTCAAAAATAAATAAAAACATTAAAGAAAAGAAACGAGCCCACTGACTTGTCAAACAGCCAAGGAGGTGCTTGTGGTGTCCTTATCCAGGGGCATCTGGTCACCAAGAGAACTCTGGCAGTTTCTGCCCTTGGCTGTGGCACGTGAAGTCCTATGATAGGTCTGCTGCCTGGGAAGGCTTCTTCCTCCAAGGTGGCGCCATTTTTAATGCATCCTGAGGCAGCTTGTTGCCACCATGTAAGGAAGGTTCTTGAAGCGACTTGAAAGTCTTTCGGTGGTTAGGGGCTCCTGGGTGGCTTTGTGGGTTGAGCATCCGACTTCGGTTCAGGTCATGATCTCGCGGTTTGTGAGTTCGAGCCCCGCCTCGGGCTCTGTGCTCAGAGCCTGGAGCCTGCTTCGGATTATGTGTCTCCGTCTCTTTCTCTGCCCCTCCCCTGCTCACATTCTGTCTCTCTCTCTCTCAAAAATAAAAAAATTAGAAAAAAAATTTCTTTTAAATAATAAAACCTTTCAGTGGTTGGGAAGGCAGGACTAGCTGAAGGGGACTGGGAGCAGGCCAGTGCACTAGGGCATTCCCAGGAGGGGAGGGGATGAAGTCGTGTTCCCAGGTCCTGGGCCTGGCCCTACCCTTCTGCCTGAATTTGTTCAACACTCACAGCCACCCTGGGGATAGGTGCTGCTCTGATATGATAGCTGAAGAAACCATGACTTACCTAAAAAAAAAAAATTATATGGACCCACATACATATATGTAAACTCTTCAATGCATGACTCTCTGTGTTCATGTAAACTTTTTCCCCCCTTTTTCCCCTTTCAAACCCGAGTTTGTCTTGGTACCTCCTCCTACCCCGTCTCTTTCCCCATCTCATCCTCCCCTCCCATTGCATCCTTCCCTGTATTCCCCCGGCAACCTCCTGGCCCATGCTCGCAGCCTTCCGCATTCCCCTGTATACTTACTTGCATATTCCTGCTTGGAATCAGGGGTCAGTTATGGATTTGGGAGTCATCGTTCCACAAAAAGATTCATGTTATTCGCATATTTTCTGCAAATAGTACTCCATGGAAATTCTAATTTTTTTTCTTAATGTTTATTTGTCTTTGAGAGAGAAACAGAGCGTGAGCAGGGGAGGGGTAGAGGGAGAGGGACACACAGAATCCGAAGCAGGCTTCAGGCCCTGAGCTGCCAGCACGGAGCCCGACATGGGGCTCGACTTCATGAACCGTAAGGTCATGTGACCTGAGCCGAAGTCAGACGCTCAGACGCTCAACTGACTGAGCCACCCAGGTGCCCCTTCCGTGGAAATTCTAGGTCCCTAATGCCATCTGAATTAACGGGGTAGATGTATTCCATATATTTACCCATTCTCTTATGCTTATGGATGGACATTTTAGTTTTTCCCCAAAACAGAACTGGAGAGGTTATGTAAGTGGCCCTTATGTGCTGAGGAAACCGTGGAGTCAGGGTTCAGACCCAAGTTCGCCTGACAGCAGAGCACGTGGCCCTCATTACTCTGCACCGTTGCTCATCCAGACACTCTGGGGAGGGTGAGAGAGCAGGAGAGGGGGAAGCCATTACAGAGTGTAAATGACAGAAGTACAGATAAGACAGTCTCAAATTTGGGAGGATGCTTCAAAGTTCTAGAGGTGGTTGAGGGACCTAAAAAGAATGTTCTCTCATGTCAAAGGGATCTGTCAGATCTGATCTATGTATAGCCTTTCCCCCATTGATCTGGTGGGTTTTGGTGAAACAGAAAGTAGTGATTTCCTCGGGGATCAGAATATCGTATGAATCGATTTCAGCGTTTAATGACAAATCCTGTCTTCTTCCTCTGCGTGAAAAAAGTGGGCCTTTGGGCTCAGCTGACAGAGAACCAGATGGGTGTACTGGGCAGGTGGGTGACCACCAGCTCTCCGGTCTTCTGACTTTGTGGTTTCGGGAACTGGCTCACCATTCGCTCCTTTTCTGTGCCAGGTAAACAGATCCAGGTGTTATCGGGCCACCTGCAGTGGGTTTACTGCTGCTCTGTCTCCCCGGACTGCAGCATGCTATGCTCTGCAGCTGGAGAGAAGTCGGTAAGTCTCAAACGTTGGGTACCATTTTCTCTGCCGCCTGAGTTCTGCGAGACCTGGAGGTCTGAATGGGCCTCGCGTGAGAGGGAAAGTAGGCCCAGTGCCTCAAGATTCATGTGCAGACCACCCCCGACAGAAGGCGTGCTTGTGGGCCGTGACCTCCTCTTGCACACCTCTCTTCTGATACGCACTTTGACACAAACCAGAAGAGAGGAGATGTTTGAAGTGGGTGGTTGCTCTCACCACTGGATGAGGGCTGTCTGCCTTCACAAAATGGTAAAGGTGTGCTTTTTAAATTTCTTTCCCCTCCCCAGAGTCTTAAGAATTTAAAAGTTGCAGCCCATGTATGGGTCTAATTTCCTTTGAACCATTTAACTTGAATCTACAGAATTGGGAATGCCATTTCAAATCAGAATGGACGGTTACGTGTGGAACTTTGTCCTGAAATCCTGTCCGTTATTTCAGAAAGTATTAGAAACCCAAGAACAGTTTGGGAACGGTTTGTTTGAAGTTTAGATCTGTATTGAGCCCTTTGCTATGATCAACCAAAGGTTAAGAGTTCACTATATGGTACAGCCCAGGTGGTTGGTTAATCATTCGTTTGGGGTTTGGAACTACGTGAAACCGAGTTTTCTTAAAGGGAAGAGAATAAAATCCCGTTTTTAACGATTAAAGGTTTAAAGTGATGAACTGTGTCAGACGTACGCACGATCGTGGGGCAGATTTCCACCATTCTGTGAACTCGTGGTGTAAAATGGCTCGACAGGGTACGATCGCTTTGTTGGGAGCCCTGGTGTTCACCTCGGACCCTGCTGTTGGGTTTTAAGTGAAAGGACAAGATAATTCTTGGCTTAGGTCTGCATTAGCATATACTGTGATCTTGCAGACAGGGTTCAGAAGCAGAACTCAGAGAACATTTAGCTGGTGGTCTTCCTGAGCTTGGCTGGGTTTATTCTCCCTTACAGTAAGCTCCTCGAACGTGTACGTTGGTTGAGTGCCTCCAGAATTCAGACCTGTTTCTTTACTTAGACCTTTATGATGCGTTCTGGAAGAGCTGTACAAAGCGGGAGTGGAGAGCTTGGCTTCACCTGGCCACGGGGCCTGACGTGGGCATTGCTGTGTCGCCCGCTCACCGTTCACATTCTAAGCAGTTTGCTGCCACCCCTGACCGGGCACCTATTCCTTTCCACAGGTCTTTCTGTGGAGCATGCGGTCCTACACGTTAATCCGGAAGCTAGAGGGCCACCAAAGCAGTGTTGTCTCTTGTGACTTCTCACCTGACTCCGCCTTGCTCGTCACGGCTTCTTACGATACCAACGTGATCATGTGGGACCCCTATACTGGCGAGAGGCTGAGGTCACTCCAGTAAGGACGGACTCCCTGCCTAGGACTTTCTTTGGCGGGGGGGGGGGGGGGTGACTGATGAGAAAGCTGCCTTGGGTTAGGCACGTCCCTCGCAGAGTCCAGGGCATGGGAGGGGACAGTCTGGGTAAAAGGCACAGTGGGTTCGGTGTTTCTCAGGCGTTGGCTTGCAGGGGCACCTCGCCGTCAGTTACATTCTCAAATTAGACCCGAGGGCTTCAGGGCTCCTGATACAGGAGGCGGTGTGTACTCTGGATTCAGCGTTAACGAAACCTCAAAATGACTCTTTCTTTCCATTTACTAATAACTGTAGTAGCAAATTCAGAACAGTCTTCTTACTGAAACTGGTATTTCCAAAATGAATTTTCATGTTCTCACAAACTTGGTCTTTTTCTCTTTGTCTCTGTTGTTTTCTGAAGCAAATAATAGGCCGTCCTATAATTATCATGTATCTTAACCTAAAAAAGGCTTTCAGTTTGTACTGTGGTATTAAAGTGAGGGCTGACCTACTTTGCATAAGGAAATCAGCGCAGGGAGCGCGACTAACCCTTCAGCCCCTTCCACAAGACACCTGGAGCCTTAGGAAAGGCGCTTTTTCCCCCCAGTCTGCTTATCCTGAGGTTTTCCAGATGGGGTACAAGACGGGTCTTGAGCCTTTCCTAGTCGCACCATTTTGGCCTCCTGCCTGGGAAAGAAGATGAAGGGTGGAGAGTGGCCCATCACTCCAGGCCTGTCATCCTGTTCCTTTCTCCTCAGCCACACCCAGCTTGACCCCCCCATGGACGACAGCGATGTCCACATTAGCTCCCTGAGGTCCGTGTGCTTCTCTCCCGAAGGCTTGTACCTCGCCACGGTGGCGGATGACAGGTAACGAAGAGACACCTCTGTACGGGGCCTCGGAGCAAGTCCCCGCAAGTAATTGTAGCATTACCCTCTGGCCTGGCCTCAGGTCTGCTGATGCGCAAACGTGTCTTTTCTCTCTCCGTCCAGACTCCTCAGGATCTGGGCCCTGGAACTGAAAACTCCAATCGCATTTGCTCCTATGACCAATGGTCTTTGCTGCACATTTTTTCCACATGGTGGAGTTATTGCCACAGGGTATGTATCTGATAGCTGAACAGATGGGTAGCAGTTTCTGCTGAGTGTACTATGCAGCTTTTTAAGGTAAGAAAGCCTCTAGAATTTTCTTGCCTACGGTGAAGCCTTTAAAGAAATCCAAGAGGACACAAAATTCTAATATTCTATCCTGCCAATACAGGTTATCATTTACTCTTAATGTTCAATCTAAATGTAATTAAAGAGCTGTGATTCATGCCACTTAATGGGCCAAGTTCACAAGGAAGCAGAAATTGAGACGATGCAGAAATTTATATGGGAAACCATTTAGGGCAGAGACCACCTTACAGGGAACGTCCATAATTCAGGAGGTGGCGCTCTTCCCTCCGTTACATTTGAACTCACGGTGTGATCCAGAAGGGCTGTGCTCCCAGATAGCCCTTTGGTACCCCACCTTTGGTACCAAAGGTACCCCTTTGGTAGCCCACCTTTGGTACCAAAGGTGTCTTGAGTTCCTCTCATCCTCCCCGCAGCCTTAATTATTCAGCATTACAGCCTTCACATCGATTCCAACCATCAGGGTTGCACTTAAGCGTTGCAGTTCACTCTCTGGGTGTCTCCTGCCGATGCAAGTCAGAGGAGGAACGTGAATACTCGTCACAGTGAAAACATGTATTTCTGAGGTCGGCCTTAAAGCGTCCGTCTCTGTTTTGTTTCAGGACAAGAGATGGCCACGTCCAGTTCTGGACAGCTCCGAGGGTCCTGTCCTCACTGAAGCACTTATGCCGGAAAGCCCTTCGAAGTTTCCTAACCACCTACCAAGTGCTAGCACTGCCGATCCCCAAGAAAATGAAAGAGTTCCTCACATACAGGACTTTTTAAGCCACACCCCATAGTCTTATACTTGTTTTCTTGGTAGCAGGATAAACCTCCCTGGCAGGGGAGCAGCTGGAACCAGGGGCCAGTCGTCAGGTCTTGGCTCCGAAGATCATTTCTTTTTGGGACTGTGAACAGAATGTAGCGAAACCAGATACCAGTGGACTAGTCACCAGGGATTTTCTCCGTGACATGGGGAGGTCAGTCACAGAGGGGGACTCCAGCTCCGCGACAGCTGAGTCTTCCCTTAAATCCTGAGTCCGCTTACAGACGGCAGTGCCCAACACCTTTTAAAGTCATGGTTTTGATTCAAGCGCAGTTACTCATGTTGATTCGGTAACAAGGGTCAGCAGGCCTCAGGAGCCTCTGTGTCGGGGCGGAGTTGGGTCCCTCGACTGGCAAGCGTGGCTTCTGCCCCGTACTTAAGCGTTGTCGTGTTTCACACACAGTGGTGACACTGTTCTGAAGTTCTCTCCTGCTGTGTCAGAGTGGCTTTGATATTGGCAGGTGCCGTCCTTCCTCTGGCTCCCCTCTGACCGGCAGGACAAAGTTTTCACGGAGCCGTGTGCCGTGAGGTATTGACTAAATTGCAGCTGACTCAGAGGCCGTGCTCCCGACTGATACACTATAAATGGCTTTTTTTTTTTTTTTTTTTTTTTTTAATAAACAGTGGTGTGCATGTGCAGGCGATGACAGATGTGTATGTCCGGTCCCACACAGATGTCCCCCTAAACTGCATGACTGTTCAGATGGCCACCGCGTTGCAGGTGTTTGCCATTTGTAGCATATTTATTTGTATTTTCTCAGCAGATGTTAAGGTACAACTGTGTTTCCCTCCACGGTATCTAAAAACCATAGTTGTTAAGCCGACCAGTTGTGAAGATGTCTCTTCTTGATTGTGTAGAGAATTGGTGTGGCCGCCCCTTCGGCTGATTCTCGTGTACGCGGTCTGCCTCTGCTGCGTCACCTCATCGGACTCCTCAGCCGGTGTCACCTCCGCCCCTTCACAGAAATAGCTCCTTGAAAGTACTGTTCTCCTTCCTTCAGTGGCATGTCATTATCTGATCAAGACACCTCATTCCAATGAAATCTGCCTTTGGAAAATTTAATATATTTTAAATTATTTTAAAAGAAACACAACACCTTATCCTTTGGCTTTCTTACTAGGTGCTTTTTGGAGGCCAGTGTAACATGATAAAACTTGTTGCAAAAGTATGAGAGTCCCCTCTACCACCTTTGTTGCCGAAGAAAAACATTTCTTTTCAAGATGAGAGGCTTCCATTGAAGGAAAGTTAAAAAGCTTTTGGCTCACCGTTTCATTTTTTCCACTAAGAAAAAAATACCACCTCTCAAACCAAGTGAGTACAGCAGGACAGCGGGGAATGGCTGGGGCCAATTTTCAATTTTGTGGTTATCTTGAAATGTCACAGCGTAGTCTGAGAGGCTCTGGGCGGCTTCCCCGAGGCCCCACTTTGCCATTAGCTGCAAACTTTGCTTGGTGTCCTCGGGGAGCGGGTTGAACGCCAATGATGGAAGTAACCACCTTCTCCCTTTTGAATAGTATAAGAACCGGACACCTTTGTAAAGAATAGCCTCCGAGGAGAGCTTATTCTGTGATACCAGAGACGGGGGAGGCTTTTCACACAGATGCAAGTTGAATGACCGCGTGTTTATAATCGGCGAAGGAGTCACTCGTAACACAGCCAACACGCAAGCTGCTTTATTTTTATTGAGAAGAACACTATCATAAATGCAGCCTGTTGGCTCTAAAATAAACTGCCACACTGCACAGGGCCTCGTCCTTGCGGCTTCGAGTCCGGCCCACGCTTGCCTGCCCTCCTTGCATTAAGGAGGGAGTCCTAGGCCTGGCCCCCACGGGCACAAAGTGACTCTTCACTGTCCACACCGCAGTTAGGAACCTACTTTGAGAGGAGAAATAGATACTTTTCAAGTAAGGGAACCTGAGGCCCTGTGCCTCAGGTTAATGGGCCAGAAATCCATTAACACCTATTTTTTTCTTCATTAACACCTTTATAAAGTAGATATGGAGATGGTGCCACAAGTTAGATTTACACACTTGATTCTGGAGATGTTCAGTTTACCTTGAGTGATAGAAGACACTGGTACCACATGAGATTTGGAAGCCTTTTGTTCTAGACCAAAATGGGGTAGGCCAATTTCCTGCCATCTAAGCAGTTGAATGGTAAAAAGCCTTAAGGCTAAAAGAAAGCATTTTACTCTTTTTTCCTGTAAAACACAAATGGGCAGTGCAATAAGAGAGCTGTATATTAAAACTGTTTGGTATATACCTGCTCCAAACAAACACAAACATGGTACTTTTTAAACCTTTGCCCCACCCGTGTCTGGAACAGTTTTCCAAAACTCGGGGTGACTGTGGCTTCATCCCCCAGCCCGCACAGCAGGTCATCCCGTGACAGAGTCCCCTCTTCTCCAGTCACTGTGGGGCCCGCGAATGGTGGCGAATGGTCCTCAGCATTTAGGCCTCTGTGACGATCAGGTCCCTGGTGACCTGGAAAGCGGCTATGAGGGAACTCAGCTGAATCTTCTCGTTGGTGCCAACAGAAAGTCTGTACCTAAAAGAAATCAAACAAAAGGTAAGAATAGAGAATATCACGGACGGCTACCTTTTGACAAGAGAACAGTGGAGATCAAAGACGGAACATCTGCTGAAGGAGGAAAGGAGGCAGTAAAACTTTATCGTGAAGTCATCTTGAATGTGTCCCCTCACATTTTCTTCTCTACCCTGAACACTCATTTATAATTCGATCCAAACTGGTGAGGAAAAATTAAATAAAAAAATTGTTAGTTGTCAACGGCAGCGTCCTGAACTTAACTTTGTTCTAGCTGTACAGGGGTATGCAGAATTTACATGACTAAGGATTACTTCTTCACTCGCAAAATGAATTGAGAGAAATTACCATTCAGATTCCCTTCCTCTTAATTCACTGGGAAGTATGGCTGACTGTGGTTCTGTGCTCTAGTAAAAGGTAAAGCAGGACACCGGCAGTCTATCTTGCCACCTTTCAGGCGCCCAGCCAGCGAAGGCAAAATCACGACATTCACAGCGTGGGGCTAAGGGACCTAAAGTGCGCATGTGGAAAGCCAGTGATAGCAAATTAGAGCTGGCCCTGTGTTGGCCTCTGTTTTGAACCCAATGCTTTTGTCTACTTAAATGATAGCTGCCAGCTTCACTGGGGGCTAATAACTGTGTTTATGGAGCCAGGCAAAGTGGAAAATTGAGTTTATGTTTACTTTTCCCCCCAATATGCTTTGCTATGCCAAAATGCTTTAATAACAGCTGGATAGCCGCTTGTCCCCAAGTGACCTGGATGTCGGAACCGAAGCAGGCCTTCCAAATAACAGCATTTCTAGAACCAACGTGGACCAGGCCTCTGAGGCCTAAGGAGAAGCCTTTATCTCAAATATGTAACTGAGCTGAACCTGTCCTTATGTTTATTTGTATGTTCTTTAGATACGCAAATCATGCCCTTCCCCATGTTTCTTTCAGCGATCTCACCACAAACGAGATTGTGCCATTTATGAATGACGTAGACAAAATTGCAACCACGCAAGTAGGAGGGAAAAAAAACACTACAGGGTAAAAAAAGGAAAAGAATATTGGGAAATACTCACTCAATGTCTGCCATTTTGGTCAATAAATGTACTCGAACTGAAGATGGAAAGTCAACTGGGGGAAAAAACAAAATCAACTGAGTGAGGTCTGCCACTCGCTGCTACTAAAAAAAAAAAAAATCACACCATGATTAGGAATTTAAACATCAGGTGACACTAAACTTGTCTGGAGGCCTCAGGTCACCAGGGACCGCACTTCTGAAGAAGTGAACACTACAGGTTTTCAGTTTTTACCCATTTTGTGAGCAGGTTCCAAAGTGGTCACAAGGACACAAGATGGGCAGCACTGCTTTAGCAAGGGGGCAGCTCTAGAAGGGAACTGGAAAGCCCAGTTCTCACTTGCTGTCCCGGTTTTACAAACAAATGTAATCCACTGAATTTTAAACATCTATTCACACTCATTTCCCACAAAGGGCAGAGCTGGGCTTGAGTGGACCATGTTCTCGGGCAGCGGTCGTGCCGGTTGGCCCAGTGAGGCCTGGAGAGGCCCCGGCAGGACGATGGCGGACCGGCAGGACGAGTGTCTGTAGTTGGCTGTCGCGGAAGGAAGGGTTTGCCCGAAAAGGCCACACAGCAGATCGCCTGCAGCGCCTGAGAAAATCCTGATGCCCAGTTCCCTCCAAAAGGCCAACTGAATTGGTCTGGGGGGCTTCCTATACACTGCCAAGGAGGAGAACCACTTCTCTGTACAGAAGTTACGACCAAGTGTGGAACTTCACGTGGTTCGCTTCAGACTGCTTTGGTTTACACTGAAGACAGATGTTCCTCCTCCTCTCCTTTTGGGGGAAGATACCCTTAGAAATTACAGGGTGAATTACAGCATACTATTTGCTGCTATAAAAGTACAAACCCTTGGAGGAATGAAAGTTGGCCCTCAAGAGTTTCTTTCCCCAGCAGTTTTAGAGGTTGAGAGAGTAGTTGGGGAACAAAGTTTCAAATAGCAACAAGACAAAACTAAAACTGAGGGGTCAGGTCCATACTTCATTCCTGTTTCTTCGCTTCCAAAGTGGAGCCTCGTGTTCCCTCCCCACCACCCTTAAAGCCCGCCACACGCCTCTCTCTCAGCTTCTCAGCTAGGAAGAGCCTGACTTACCTCTGTGCACAAACAAGTGTATCTCTGTCAGGATGTCCTGTAATGCCAACCCCTTCAGCGTTTTCAACTCTGTAATATCTAGAGAGGAATGGTTACGGCAAAAGGCACAAATTCCAGGAGAAACCCGCTGCACACAATTTTGAAGGCAGACTCTGGTCAGAGTCACTTTGGGAAGTAGGGTTTTTAATCCTGACACGGCTGTTTCTTTCGATTTGAACCTGCATATGTTGGACCCCAATTCTTATCATTATTTTATTGTAGAGCGAGAGTGTGTAAGGGAGAAGGGCAGAAGGAGACGGAGAGAGAATCCCAAGCAGGCCACCTGCTCAGCTCAGAACCTGACACGGCTTGATCCCAAGACCCTGGGGTCATGACCTGAACCGAAATCAAGAGTCAGACGCTCCAGCGACTGAGCCACCCAGATGCCACTCCCCCCTTCTAAAAAATTGTTTTTATCTTCAACAAGAGCCTCCTTCTGTCTCGTAGAGAACAGAGCTAAATGCATCTCCCAGAAGCCTACCCCTAGCTTTCCATTTCACCGCAAAATGAGAATAACAGTGGCCACTTGAAAATGATCACATCTGCCACCCCAAAGTCTAACTGCTTCTCTCATCCGTGAGGAAAGTGGCTTCAAGCCATACCCAGGTCAGAGCCCTTCAGGAGGAAGGGCTTTAAAGGCAGGGAGCCACTCCACCCAGAGACCTGTTGTTCCCACTAAAAGCTGACCAGATACATACACAGCCAACTGCCTTTTGCCAGTAGGGTGTAGACACCGGCTGCAGCCTGGGCTCCTGGGCCAAGTTCTGGCCTGAGGTACCTAATGTGCCATCAGCAGGACGTGAGAAAGGATACTTCTGTAGGCTGTTGTGAAGTCTTGATTCAACATCCAGTCCAGAATGTTGGCGATGTCTGACTTGAGTGGGTGCCCAGTGCAGGTGTAGACGGTCTCCTCTGTCACCTTCCCAAAGGCCATATTGGTGCTCTGTGCAGATAGAGGGGAAGAATCATGGTGGCCGTCACCACGGCGGGTCAGGAGGAAACCAGAGGCAGTGATACAGGTAGGCGGTAATGTTATGTGGGTGCAGGGCAGCTCGAACCCCGCACGGTGTACCCTGGGAAGACCTGGCCTCGTGAGAGGATGCCACTGTGGTGTTACAGCTGCAGCGTCCTTCCCTAGCTTTCCCTTGTCTCCAGCAAATTATTCTTGCAATTTTTCAAAACACAAAGGTTAGGGGGAAATCTTTGGTATGTTGTGAGACGGAGATCTTACCAGGTGTAGATTTCTGAATTTCTAGGTTGGCTGTGCTGCTGCTTCTGTCTTTCTTGAGAAACTATTCCAAAGCAGTGCCTAAAGATTTGCTAGGAGTAGTACCATACCTGCAGAATGTTCAGAGCCCTTCGCATATCTCCGCTGGAAAGAGTCACAAGTGCTTTCATCCCATCCTCACTTATGTCCACCCTGAAAGGAGAGAGGCAGGAGGAACTCAGGGGCCTGGAGAGCGCGAGCGTTCACCAAGGGAACAAGATGGCCTGGAATGATTAGGCTTTGAAGTAACGAAAGAAAGGGAAGGACGGAGGGAGCAGAACTCTCCTGATCTATAGGACCCAGAATTCACTCTGGTTTTAAGGAATGTGGGCTTCGCATTAGCAGTCACAGCCCACTCAGAGTCTAGAAAGACCCGTATTTAGGACCAGGCATCGCCATGCTGAGCGACGGGCTTTGAGTTCTGTTCTGAGAGGAAAGAGCACCGGCGAGACCCGGAGCACGAAGCCAGAGCACCCCCTTCAACAGGCAGCAGCTGGGGTTGGCTACTTGGCAACCGATTGATTCTACAGAAGGCAAAGTCTCGGTACCTTCCCTTCTAGTCAAAAAAGGCTAGAGGCATCTTAGCAGAAGGGACCTGGCAGCATGCAGTCTCCAATGACAAAAGGAGAGTAGGAGGAAATCGGGACAGCTTCCACGGGGGAGGAGGATGGAATCAGGAGAAGAACCAAGTGCCGTTTACGAAGAAAGTCCAGGAGATACCAGAGAGGATGACGACAGCTGACAGCCCGATGCTTCCTCTGTGCCCGGCACCCTACTTCGTTGTCTACACACATGACACCTGTAAATGTCAACCGGCCAGCCATCCCAGAACCCGGCCTACGCTGCTCAGTCCCCAGGGCCCTCACATTCCCTGCTTTCCGATGTACTTACTTCTCTACATCTACAACATGTTCCAGGCGGGGAACCATGAGTTCAGGAGTCAGAGGACCGAATCGGAACCTCGTACAGCGGGACTGCAAGGCGGGGATGATCTTTGACAGATAGTTACAGATGAGGCAAAAGCGGGTATTTTCGGTAAATTTCTCAATCACTGGCAAGGGAAAAGAAAACAACCTTGTGTCCATTCGGATTCTTCAAAAGACCTGGAAACCCTGAACTCTTCCATGGTCATGTGAAGGGTACAGGAAACAAGAGGTGCAGATTGCAAGCATGGAGGGGACGCTACTGTAACAAGAGAGGCGGTCCCATTGGTGGTCAGGACGGGGGCACCGGCCACTCTCTTCCGAAAAGCTGGTGAACTGGTCATCTCTACAGGATTTTATAAAATGCATCCTTTTTGATGACTTGCCCTGATTCTAGCACCCCTACCATCGCCCTCCATAGCACCCTGCCCCTGCCATCCCCCTCCATAGCACCCTGCCCCTGCCATCGCCCTCCCCAGCACCCCTGCCATCCCCCTCCATAGCACCCCTGCCCCTGCCATCCCCCTGCATAGCAACCCTGTCCCTGCCATCCCCCTCCAGAGCACCCCTGTCCCTGCTATCCCCCTCCATAGCACCCTGCCCCTGCCATCCCCCTCCCCAGCACTCCTGCCCCTGCCATCCCCCTCCATAGCACCCCTGTCCTTTTGCATAAAATTCTATGGCAGGTTGGTGATACCCCACCTTCTAATGGCGGGGCCGGGGGTACCTCCGTGTGGACTGTCTGGTGCACTTTGTCTCGAAGCCTTAGAGCATTCGAGAGAGTGATGAATTCAGAGAGGCTTATGAAACACCAGTTTCACTCTGCAGTTTCCCAGTACTCTCGCATGGGGATCTGCCCAGACTGACAGCCATTCCACGGAGCAAATGCTGAAGAAAGGCTGCCAAGGCTTTTAAGATCAGAAGATACTCTAACTGTCCTCCTCCTCCTCCCAAACATGGGCTGCAATCCACTCCTTCTCCCCCAGAACTCCAAAAGATTGTTCTTCTCTCCTAGTTGGTTACCTCAGAATCTTTTTTTTTTTTTTTACATTTATTTATTTTTGAGAGACAGAGTGAGACAGAGAGGGAGAAGGGGAAGGGCAGAGAGGGAAGGAGACACAGAATCTAAAGCAGCCTCCAGGCTCTGAGCAAACAGTCAACACAGAGCCTGACGTGGGGCTCGAACCCACGAACCGGGAGATCATGACTTGAGCTGAAGTCAGACACTCAACAGACTGAGCCATCCAGGTGCCCCCGTTACCTCAGAATCTTAATGCCAGAGATTACCAATGTCCTTTCAGAGAAATCAACTGCACCGGGCCCCTTAAGACAGACAACTAGCGTGATACTCTCCTTCCCTGCCAAATCATTCCCTTGGCAAATAGAGAAGTCACGTCAGCTTTCTGAGTGCGACAACATTTCCAGTATTATTTTCTTGGCTACTGTGTATCTCGGGGTACTGAGAGCAGAAAGGTCTACCTAGCAGCTGAGGAATACAAGACTTTCCGTACCCCCTCTCCTCATCAAAGAATGCAAATTCTCAGCCCCAAAATGAACCGAGTGGAAAAGGAGGATGCAACACCTGTGTCTGGTAGGACTTGAAAGTCCCAACAGGGCTTCTCCCTTTAAGCTGCTGCAAGGGGAAACTCCCAATACAGGGAGATTTTTGTTCTAGACCGTCGGGTGGGATTACACAGAGAAAGGGAAACCGATTTCTCTGGGCCAGAAGATGAACAAAAATTGTCAACAGCCCATGTCATTATCTCATGTCCAAAGTGCCTAATTCTCCTTCTAATGCACTCATGAGCCAACACACTATACCTGACAGGTCTTCCTACCTCTCCTCAAGGCGTTCTGGGCGTCTTGAGTCATGGCGTCAGCTTCATCCAAGATCACTAGTTTGAAGCCTTTCCTAGGAAAACAAATGGTACCATATGAAGATTTATTATTATTTTTTTATTTTAGAGAGACAGAGACCGTGTGCACCTGTGCAAGTGGAGGAGGGGGTGGAGGGAGAGAGAGAATCCCAGGCAGGCTCCACACTCGGCACTGAGCCCGACACGGGGCTCGACCCCACGACTCTGGGATCATGATCTGAGCAAAAATCAAGAATCAGACGCTCAACCAACAGAACCACCCAGGCGCCCCCGAAGATGTCTTTAATCTCCCTTCAATCTCCAGGCCGACACCTACATGTTCACATTTGTGCCATCAGGCCGGGCCTCAGAGAGTCCACTCCTCCTTGACCTCTGAGTGAAGCAAACAAGTGTGGCTGTGCAGAGGACATGCCCATCACTCTTTCAACTCTTAAAGGGAACTGAGGTCTGACTTTTGCATTTTTTGTCACGCTGCTGCCTCTGGCACCTTCACCTTTGTCTCCACTCCGTGTCCTGTTGCTCTGGCCTTGCTTTTTTCCACCACCTCCACTCCTGCCTGCCTTCACCTTTCCCTTTTTATCCATCCTGATCACAATTTATTTTTGTTTAAATTCAAACTAGCTTAGGGGCACCTGGGTGGCTTAGTCGGGTAAGCAGCTGACTTGGCTCAGGTCATGATCTCACGGTTCGTGAGTTCAAGCCCCACGTCGGGCTCTGTGCTGACAGCTCAGAGCCTGGAGCCTGCTTCGGATTCTGTGTCTCCCCCCCTCTCTCTGACCCTCCCCTGCTTGTCCTCTCTCTCTCAAAAAGAAATAAATTAAATAAAAAAATAATAATAAATTCGAACTAGCTCACCTGGTCCTAGGATGTAATCGGTCTTCAGTTAACTACTAAAACAAAGTTAACACTTCCCCAAGGAACTTGCTAATATAGCAAGTTCTGAGATGATGTTTTATTTTCACATTTGCATTATATCTTACCACCATCCTTGCACTTTATCTCTTTTTAATGGCTACTTTTGACAAAGGCATTGTTTACCTTTATAGACTGGCAAAGGGGGAGGATTTAAAACATTAAGCTCTGTCATCTCACTGATCAAAACCTCTAGGGAGAGAAATTATACAAATAATTCTTACTTAAATATTGTCCTTGTGCTGGCAAAGCTCAGGATTGGTCCCCGAACGATATCTATTCCTCGGTCGTCTGAAGCATTCAGCTGAATGTGGAAAAGAGAAGCCGAAATAAATTAGACACATGTTGGTGAATTCTCTGGGAATTAATTTATCTTTTCATCAGTCCAGCTCGGCAAGCTAGGTCTCTAGGTCTAACAACTGCTAAGAGATAAACACTATTAAAAAACCAAGATCACAATTGTATTTAAAACTCACAACTCACTAGATTGGTACATTACATTCTGAAAGGCCAACAACTGTGTTTCCTCCCCCTTTTGAGGACAATCACCGACATACTCTGGAGGAATAACTAATTGGCCTGGTCACAGTGAACACCTCTGGCATGTGCAGAATCGTGTTCAGTTTTAGCTACCGCAATCCAGAGCAACCCCGAAGTTACCAAGTCTTTAATGCATGGAATTAAGAACACTGGTGGCAGCAAGGTTCTAAGATCTCTGACAACAAAAAAAGTTAAACATTTTTTTTTTGGGATAGACAATATTTAGAATTCTGTGATCTAAGTCTATCAGTCAAATCTCAGCAGCAGATGGCAGACTCAAAACTCAGTGGTTTGAAGAGAATTCCGTGAAGAGAGATTTTAAAAGGTATTGGTGGGGTGTGGGGAAACCACGAGGGCTACGCAATCTCTCTGGGACTATTGGGGCCCGTTACCAGCCCCAGGTCCTCAGAAATGAGTTGGGGGGTGGTGTCGGCATCTGGAGAAGGCAGTGCGACTTGCTCTGTGGTTCAGATTGCTGTCAGCCTGTGGTGGTCCCCAGGGCAGAACCAGGCATCGTTCTCCTCTGACTCCAGCCAGGACCCCTATTAGCCAAACCTAACCAGGAGCCCGAGGACCAGGCAGCCTGCAGTCAATATAGCTTGGCCTTCCAGGGCAAGAACGGAGTGGAACAACATGAAGAACAAATCTGGACAGCAAGCTACTGAGCGACCACTCCCTGAGTGACCACTGAGTGTTTGAGTAGAAGTTGGCAACGGCAGAGATATTTATCTAGCCCTACAGCTGCCCCTATCTAATGCCAATCCAGAGCGAAACATCAATTCCAGGAAAAGTGACTCGAAATATTTTATGTCCAGCAAAGCAACTTACTTGTAAAGTAAAACAAATCTAAGAGAAAAACAAACAAACAACAACAAATCTAAGAGAACTAAGAGACTCTCCTTTGTAGACTAAGAATAATCCTATTTACCTCCAAGACCATGGAGCCAAATTCCTTATCTTTGTATAGCTGTTTAGCACAAGCTAGGATAGTAGAGGTCTTTCCTGTCCCTGGAGGACCATAGAGAAGCAGGTGCGGCAGTCGGTCTTCGCTAATAAATTTCTGAACTGAGGATTGGGAGGAAAGAGAGACCCCATCAGTTTCCGGGAGTTGCCTCATTCGCCGTGGGCCCTTGAGTTGGGCTGAATGCACATCAACCTCACATCCAACTCAGAGGCAGATGCAGGAATGAAAAAATGGGAAGGACTCAGCTCTTAGAGCAACATTCCATAAAGCTCAATCAGATCTTTCAAGGTTATGACTCAGCAGAGACATCACCAAAAAATTCATACGGGTCCTCCAACCAGACTAACAGCAAATGACACATGGATGCTTACTGGTACTCAAAATGTCCTGATGAGAAATCAGATCATTCAGTGTCTGTGGCCGGTATTTTTCAACCCTGAAATACAATTTAGCATGGATTATAACATATACAAATGTAAGGACATGCTGTTACGTGCCAAAGAATCCTTTCATATCCTAACAAAAAGAGGAAGAGAAGCAAAACCCGTTAAGTTTGAATACAGACCCCTGGTTCTCAACCAGGGGCAATTTTGTCCTCCAGGAAACACTCGGTGATATCTGGAGACATTTTCAGTTGTCACAACTGGGTAGAGGGTGCTACGGGCCTCCAATGGACAGGCCCCAGGGATGTCACTAAACATCCTACGATGCACAGGATAGTCACCATGCGCACACCCACCAAATATCTAGCCCAAAATACCAATAGTGCTGAGGTTGATAAACCCTGCTCTGATTTCCCCTCTCCAGCTGTCTGTCTATAAATAATCTCAACCTGGCTGGGCACCTATCATTTCAAAGTAAATTAAAAACTGAACTCGTTCCCAAATACACATCAAAGATGAATGGATAGATAAATGGCGGTCTATCCATACAAGGGAAGGCTATTCAGCCATAAAAATGACTGATGCACTGATACCTGCGACAACATGGATGAACCTTGAAAACATGGTGCTAAGTGAAAGCAGCCAGTCACAAAAGGCCACAGATTGATTCTACTTATATGAATACCCGCAATAAGCAAATTCAGAGAGAGAAAGTGGATCAGTGGCTGCCAGGGGTGCAAGGGGATGGGGTGGTAATGGGGGAGTCACTGCCAACGGGTATGGAGTTTCCATTGGGGTGACGAAAAGTTTTGGAACCAGGCAGTGAGATGGTAGCACGACATCCTCAGTGTACTTAGTGTCACTGAACTATGCACTTTAAAATGTTCACGAGTGTAAACTGTATGTTGTGTGTTTTTTCCACGATAGAAACAAACTGAACTCCTTACTAGACAAGACCAACTTGGAGCTTTGCGAAATCGAGCCAAATCCTATCAGTTTCTAAACCATCATTCAGATGCAGCTGTGAAAGTAAGACGGTTTGGAGTGCAAGCTCTGAATTCACCTGGGTTCAAATCCAAACCTATTTTCAAGCTCTGGACCTTAGGCAAGTCATTTAACCTTGCAGTATTACAACTGGAATAATAACAGCACATACCTCCTAGGGTCCTTGTAAAGATCAAACATCTAACAGGGTCCTTGGTGATCTAACAGGAAGCCATTTAAATACCACTTACCTAGGGAGCGTTATCATCACCATTATTTCAGTTTAGAATTTGAACAATAACTGCATTGAAGATTACGCAAGAGTAGAGGGCATTTTGGCACGGAAGCCGATGCAAAGTCGGAAGGGACCGAACCGCTACGCTGTCACCCACCGCGTAAAAGGGATGGGGGCGGTGGGATTAGGGCAGCGGAAGACATGACAAAAGTCCTAAAAGAACGGAGGGGACTGGGGAGTTGCGGGTGCCAAGGCGAACTTCTGGGGCTCCGTTCGGCTGCAGGTCGGGGGCGGTGGAGCGAAGTCGGGCTGCGGCCGCTCCACTTGACCACCCAGGCCACCGATCCCCTTCCCCGCGGCAGCCGGGCCTCCTCCTACCAGGGCAGGTTTCTGATCTTGGCCTCCGCGGGCTGCTGCTGCTCCTTCTTCGCTGAGGTCTCCATGGCGGGGTGAAGAAGGTGTCCGGGTCCGCTGGAGTCGTCGCGTCCCCCGGGGGCCTGCACAGCCACTAGCCACAAGCGGACCCCGGGACCCTGGCACTTAGAGTTCGCGCGCAAAAGCAACTCTCGCGAGATTTAGTCGCCAGCTTCCGACTTCCTCCCTGAGTCCCGCCCCCTCTCCGTTGCCAAGGCGCCGGTTACCACGTTACCGGTAGGCGCCGGCTGCCAGCCTCCCTCCGGGTCCGCCCTTTTAGACTCGCGCTGCCCTCTAGCCGGTGCGGCTGGGCTTCCTGAACCCCGGGATGTGGGGGAGCTGGAGAGGCAGGGCCACCCCTTGCAGCCGCCAGTCAACGTTACAAACTAAAGTCTCACGGTCAGTGCCAATTCCAGCCACCACCAAAGTTCAAACACCTACCGTTCAAAGGAACAGAAAGCCGCCAGCGCTAAAAAAAAAAAAAAAAAAAAAAAAAAAAAAAAAAAATCCGGAGGAAAAAACAACCCCAAATGATGGGGCCAGTTCTTGAATATAGATGCCCTAGGAAAAAAGGCTTGAAATACCTTTTGGCCCCAAAGCTGGGAGGTGAGTACTTTGAATTGATAAACGACTCCAAACACATACATTTCCAATCTACCGCCCAAATCCATGTCCCTCGCCCAACAAAATCTAGAGAACCAAGCTCCAGAAACAAGTCCACAGTGAAAACAAAAAATAAACTTCCAGCTAGGTGAATATGTGTACCTGGAAAGGGCTAGTTATTAAGCACAGAGGGCAGGGTCCCTGATCTGAAGATCAGAGAATCAGTACTAAAATTTTAGTTGGGGGGGGGGGGGTTGTTTTTTTGTTTTTGTTTTTTCTGAGATGAGGTGATTATAGATCACTTTTATTTTCTTCTCTCCTGCTGATCTGTATTTCCCAGCAATGATTATGTATTACATCCATAATAAGTGGTTTTGTTTGTTTGTTTGTTTTGTTTATTAACGTTTGAGAAAGACAATATGGAGACAGGATGAGGCTGGCCTGGAGTCAGAAGTGTTCTTTTTTTTTTTTTTTTTTTTTTTAATTTATTTATTTTTATTGTTTATTCTTGAGAGA
>NW_026057586.1:77076971-77090532 GCF_023721935.1 Panthera uncia
AGAAAGAGGGAGACACAGAATCAGAAGCAGCCTCCAGGCTCTGAGCTGTCAGCCCAGAGCCCACCAGGGGCTCGAACCGTGAACCGTGAGAACATGACCTGAGCGGGATGCCCAACCGACTGAGCCACCCAGGGGCCCCAGAAGTGTTCTGATTCAGAAGTAGCTGCTCCTTCCACCTTATTACATCACTGACACCTGCTCTAGGAACACAGTAGAGGGACACTGGGGCAAATACATGATGGCAGTTATGCTTTACTCTAGCGCCTGCCTGGGGATTCATCTGAATCTCGTCAGATGTGGCTTGTGTGTGATATGACAGTGCCCATATTCTCTGCTTTGTCCCCAGCCAACTCTTAACTTTGTTCAGTTCCTTCGTGTTCACTCCGCCACTGAGCTTTGGCCAGCTTGCTTCTCTCCTTGTCCAATAATCTCTACTCCAAAGGTGTCTGTGAGGATTAAGGAACACATGTAAAGCATCCAGTACATTGCCACCTTACTCTCTCCTTCCCTTCTAGCACACTCTCCACCCACCCTGTTCTTGCTTCAAAAGCTTCCTCTCAAGCCAAACGTCCTCAAGAATTGGCTGGTCTGAGTATGCCTGTGAGGGTTCATTTTATGGGTTACGTGACTGGAGTCTGGACGCCCAGAAAGGTGGTAAAATATTATTTTGGTGTCTCTGAGGGCATTTCTGAAAGACATTGGCATTTGAACGGGTGGACTGAGTAAAGAAGATCACCTCACCAGTGCGGGTGGGTATCCCGCAATCCACTGGGGCCCTGAATGGAACAAAAAGGCAGAGGAAGGGTGAATGTGCTCTGTTTTGAGCTGGGACAGCCATCTTCTCTAGCCCTCAGACATCGGCGCTCTTGATTCTCAGGCCTTTGGATTCAGACTGAATTCTACCACCAGCTTTCCTGGGTTTTCAGCTGGAAGACAGCAGATCGTGGGACTTCTTGGCCTCCAGAATCACGTAAGCCTATCCCTGTGGTATATAAAATATAAATATGAATATAAAAATATGGAACATAAAAACATAAAAATATATAATATTGACTCTAAATAAATGTTACTGATGTAATATATAATATATAAATAGTACATATGATGTCATATATATGTTTTTTAAATCTACATAAATATAGATATAAATTACACATAGATAGCCATTGTGCTAAGGGGCCTTTGCATTAGAAACGTGATGCTACCATCTCCTTGAGCTGGAAGACATGAATGAGACTGGACCGAGTTCTCATAAAACGCTGTGTGCACTGTTGTTCAGTTTGCTTGGAATGCAGAGTTCTTCTGAGTAATATTATATAGTTATGAGGTCAAGTATTGTGTGCCTCCCCGGTGGATCGTAAGCTCATTGGGAGGCAACGCTTTGATTTATTCAGCACTGTATTCCTGGTGCCTAGAATTGTGCATGGCTCAAAGGAAGCACTCAATTAATCATTGTTCCATGAATGAATGAATGAATGAATGATAATAGCTACTATTCATTAGACAGTTACTTTGGGCCAGACAGTGTTCTAAGTGCTTTACATTTATCATACCCACTCAGTTGTTGTGATAAGCCAAAGCATCTACCGTTGGCCCCATTTCATAGACGTGTTGAGTCACTTGCCCAATAGTTTAGTAGGTTTTGTGGCTCGGTATAAGGGGCACAACTGGATCTTGCCAGGACAGTGTGATTCTATAGCCCGAACTCTTAGCTGCTAAGCTTGTATGGTCCTGGGACCAGCAGCAGCATCCCCTGGGAACTTGTTAGAAATGGTAATTATTCTTCTCCCCACCCAAACCCACTGAATGTGCAACTCTGGGGGTGGGCCCAGCCATCTGTGTTGTAACAGGCCCTCCAGGGAATTCTGATGCACTCAAGTTTGAGAACCACTGCCCTACCCTCTACTGCTTTTCAGTTCCTGAACATCTGATCACTTCACTTTCTAAGAAAGAGAATGCCACTCACGTGCGAACGCTGGAAGAACAAAGGTGTCCATTTAATGTTGTGAGTGTGTTTGTGTTTGTTTTTGTTATTAATTGAAGGTATAGTAACTTTGGGCAAGTTACTTAATGCCTTTGGACCTCAGTCTTGGCATTTGTAAAATGGGCAGGGGTAGGGGGCTGGACTAGAGACAAGGATGGCATTAAAAGCATCTGAAGATTTTACAAAATTCCAGTACCTGAAGTCCAGCCAGACCCATTAAATTTGGCCTCGGTGTGGGGTGGGACCAGGGATTGGCATTTTAAAAAGCCTCCGAGGTGGTTCTAACAGCCAAAGTTGAACTAGGGCCTCTCCTAAACCAATCACAGCAATCTTCGTCCCCTGATTGGCGTAAAGGTGAGCATGTGACCCAGTTCCGCCCAATGAGATGTAAGGGAAAATGGCAAGGTGGCAGGGGGTGGGGGTGGGAAGAGGTCCCTGTGGGAAAAATTTCCCCGTTTGCACTCTGTGGATCCTTGCCCTGGGTGATCTTTAGCTTTAAAGAGAAAGAGATAAAGACCAAAATTACAAACTCACATGTCTCTAAGCAGCCTGGGAGTTAACTACGGCCTGCGTCTAGGGTGGCGGAGTTTGTAGATGAAAGATTTAAGCAGGAAAGGACTGTAGTAAGGAAGTACTGGATGGCTCACCATCAGTCACAAGACTGGAGACCCCGACTTCGCAAATGGGGCAAAGACGGGCCAAGGAACTGCAACCAAGGTCAAAAGTAGGCCACGGAACCAAGCCAGTAAGGAAAGTGCAGCTCCTGCGGACCTTCGGAGGCTACTACCTCCGCTGCCGCTAGAAACTGGATGTCGCTTTCACCATTTCTGCTGTCAGGGAGAATTCACCAATTGTCTCCTGCACTGGATGCTAACTAAAGCTAGCGCCCCATTAAAAGCCTGGGGGAGACATGCGTAATTGTCCAGGCCCAGGTCACATGCTAGTGAATCCCCGGTATGTAGCTTGAATGTCGGGAAATGACCCCGCCTCCCACCAGGACTTGTAAACTGAGGACATCCTTGAATATAGGGCAAGGGTGCAGATACCGGTGGCCAAAAGATCATAAACGTCCACACAAACGTCCACTCTGCCAGTATTTGGCCACGAGGGATGGCCTCCAATGTCGCCAGCACTTCTGATTTTTTAAAGGAAATCAGAAATTTAGATGTTTATGTGAATTACTGTAAACATGGGCAACTAATTAAATTTCTTTTTTTTTTTTTAACGTTTATTTATTATTGAGAGACAAGAGAGACAGAGCATGGGCATGGGAGGGGCAGAAAGAGAGGGACACACAGAATCGGAAGCAGGCTCCAGGCTCTGAGCTGTCAGCACAGAGCGGGAAGCGGGGCTCCCACTCACAAATGGGGAGATCATGACCTGAGCCGAAGTCGGACGCTTAACGGCTTAACCGACTGAGCCACCCAGGCGCCCAGGCAACTAATTAAAAAAAAAAAAAAAAAAAAAAAAACACCTGGTCAAGCAAAAATGTTGGATTACTTTATGACTTTTTATTTCCTGTGGACAGATGATCAAGCAAAAGATGCAGTCACTCCTTACGCTATGCCTAGATTGTAGACATTCTGGGAGGATTAAGGGTAAATCATACTGGTATTTCTCTGTGAATTATGACATTGATGAGCATAGCCACAAACTTTTCTTAGGTAGGGACACCTGGGTGGCTCAGTCGGTTGAGTGTCCGACTTCGGCTCAGGTCATGATCTTGAGGTTGGTGCGTTCGTTCGAGCCCCTGGCGGGGCTCTGTGCTGCCAGCTGGGAGCCTGGAGCCTGGAGCCTGGAGCCTGCTTCTGATACTGTGTCGATCTCTCTCTGCCCCTCCCCTGCTTGTGCTCTGTCTCTCTGTCTCTGTCTCTCTCTTTCCCTCTCAAAAATAAATAAGTACTTAAAAAATAAAAGACAAAACAAACAACAACAACAACAAAACCCTTTTCTTACGTAATCAGAACCAGATGTGGGAGTGCTTTGCAAAAGAGCAGCTCCTAGAGATGGCAGGATCAGAAGTTACAAACAAAATTAGCAACGAAAGGCATTTGCTCTTAAAATTGAATTAGGGAAAGGGAGCCCTGGATTTTATTACTCTCAGCTTTGGAACAAACTTGGCTTTGGACACAGTACTTACTGCCTTAGTTTATTTTTAAGATTTGTTCTTATGAGAGAATGGGCTGCGAGGCTATCTTTGGAAGATGCTGGCAGAAGAAAATCAAACTGGGTCTTTCTTCTGAACATGTTTATACTGGTGAAATCATGTTTAAATGAAGAGCAAGGACTCGAAGGAGGGAAAGATCTCCCAAGGGCTATTGAAGAGTGTGTGTAGAGGAAGGGCCATCTTCTTTGGTGACCACGGCAAAATCATCGACTGATAAGGAATGTGAATCCTCAGATCTTTGGGGGCACTTGTTCCCTTCAATGAGTTTCTCTTGTCAGAAGCCCCCAAACGCCCCACATCAGGGTTTAGGAAAACCACTCATCACCCCCTAACATGTGTTAATTGAGTAACTAAGGAATGGTTATTTATCGATTCCTAAATCTGATTCTCTTTGAGATTGAAAGGGTGATTCATGTGAGTTTGCTCCATGGGCTCAAAAAATTTCACGTTTCTGAATTTTTTCTAAATTAAATATAACCTGGCACAAGTTCCTCCACTGTTTCTGCCTCAAGTCAAGGGAGTTTGGAAACGCATTCGGTTGGAGTTGTTGGGTTCCTTGACTTTCCTGGGATCATTCTAAAAGCCTAGGAGGTTGTGGGGAAAGAGGCCAGGAAATTTGAGTGAGGGCTTTCTAGTGTTTATTTTTTTCTGCAGTCTATCGGAATAGATGCTCCTTGCCACAGATTTGAGGTTCAGGCTTCCCTGTACCCCTCCTTCAAAATTCTTCCACCTTCTCCTCCTCGCCTACTAACTCAAAGCGAGGTCCCGGGATCACCAGTAGCAACACTCTTTGGGAATTTGTTAGAAATGCAGGGTCTCTGGACCCACTCCAGAGCTCCTGAATCAGAGTTGCATTTTAACCAGGTCTCCAAGCAGCTGGTGTGCAGATTTTCGCCGAGAAGCCCCAGATACCACATAATGTATCTCTCTCCCACCATTGTGCTCCTCACTGCCACCGTTCTGCATCTCTAGCGTGGAATTCAGGGAGTCAGACCTCTGCTCTCTCAAGTAACACTCCCACCTCCTCACATTTTGATAATTCAACTCCCAATCCCAAAGTTCCTAGGCATCCAAGCTCCCCTGAGCCAGGCAAACCCAAAACCTAACCCCCAGGACTCTGAGGCTTAACTGCTCGGGGAAAAGAAAAAAACAAAACCAAAAACAAAAACCCTTAGTCTTCAGTGATGAGTCTACAGTAGAAAGTTAAGTCCAGTTAATTTCTCAGTCACATTATTTTGTCACATACATTATTTTGTAACAGGCCCTCCAGGCTGGTGAAGTTTTAAAAATATTTCTTCTTCTGGAGTCTTTCCTGATTCTCTCGAGTTTGAGACCCGCCTAATTGCCCTGGGCTAGAATCTCTGGGGTCATCATGATTACAAAAAGAGGAACAGGCGTTAGTTAATAAGGAGGGGCTGGCAGTGTAGTTACATTATGCTGGCTCTGTTTGGTGCTGGTCTGCCCATGGAACACACCGCCTTTGGGTCTATGAGGTGGAAACGCAGAGGCCAAAAGCAGTTGGTGCGTACCTGTCGCACAATCTGTGTGCAGAATGAGGGGACTGTTTATCTCCCCTCTCTCGTCGTAGCAGGGACCCTGGGGGATGTAAGGATGTGAGAAATAGACCTTAATATTGGCAAAAGACCGCAGATTCAATTCGAGGATGAATAGTAATAAGAAAACGCAAATTACTATCATTACTTACGTTGCATGGCAGAGTTACACAACACTTTATTATACAGTAGATGCTACACAA
The DNA here is from genome assembly GCF_023721935.1 of Panthera uncia. Classification (NCBI taxonomy): domain Eukaryota; kingdom Metazoa; phylum Chordata; class Mammalia; order Carnivora; family Felidae; genus Panthera; species Panthera uncia. The sequence continues at coordinate 77,082,879 of NW_026057586.1, forward strand.
AGCACTGCTATTTATAGACATTTTGTCCTGTTCCTCCAATCCCCCTAAACCCACTCTTTCAAAGCATTTGGCCCAAGTTCAATGGCAATGTGATAAGAAAAATGCATTTACCTCAAATAAATGCAGTGCCGAAAAATCAAACGAGAGAGCAGTACTGAAAATTGAAGAGCCAGGCTTGCCCCAAGTCAACGTGGAGGAGAAGTTTTAAGCCTGAAGATATTTTAAGTGTTTCGAAGATATAGGGTTCAAAATATATTTTAGAAACTTCTTTCAACTTAAGAGAAAGTGTATTTTTTTTAAAGGGAGCCACCTTAGAATTCAGTCGTGTTCCAAACTGAAAATACTTGGCAGATGTGCAGGAAATTAAAATATCTGGCATGTTCATTAATATGAAGATTGGACAGTCGTGTCTTGAAAAAGTCATAACATTTAAAGGCCATTTAAAGGTACAGATTTAAAAAAAATTTAAGGAAAGCAAATTTCTTTCTTAAAGGGGTATCTAATTAAATTTTCACGAATCTCATGGGAGTAAATGATTTTGTGCCCTCTGCTTTAATCTTGTTCTTAAATTTAAGGGATGTTGGACAAAAACAACATGCTCAGTATGTCATATTTTGGCAAATGTCAACCAGAACTGGCTTGTTAAACATGGGTTATCTTCAGTTTGTGCCAATTAATTAATTTAAAATGTTTTCTTAATGCTAAATTCAAATAAGTTCTTGGTTTTGATACAACGTCTAATTTTCTTCTGTTTCTCAGGTGATTTGAAATTATAATTGAGAATAAATTTCACAAAATTAACACATAAAAGGGCATCACTGGAAACATTTTCCATTGCATAATTCCAAATGCCATGGAAATGGTTGGCGTATTTGGATAGTCATGGAACTTAATTCCATACGTACATATTTCAAAATTATCCATCTGCTCAACACCAGGAAGGGTTTCAATGGTAAGATCTTGGTGTACCCAATTGTGGAGAACTTGGTGTGATAAAATTTGCAAAATCAAAATCGTGTTATTTCTTTAAAAAACAATTAGTGGGATTAGAAAGTTGGTCCAAGCCTGCAATATGGTGTTATGAGAACAAGAAAACAAGATCCTTTATTCACGTCTCCCTGTACTCCTGTGTGACCGCCAGGGAGAAGGTGCACGCAGAAGTTATGAACTAAAGGTAACCCCCCAGATTCTGAGGACTAGGTGACGTTAGCTTAAGTTTTACTGTTAACCAAATGAGACCTTCTCACCTGAAATTGTAAGCGCTGAAAAAATAACACTGACATTCAAACCGTGCCCTAAGTATGTTTATATTGGAAAAATACCTTGACATCTTTAGTCCAAGTACTATAAACTATCCCAATACTAGTATTGAGCTATAGTTAATTCACTTCTCCTTTGATTTGTAGCAACTGTATAAACAGAATGGGTGCCAATTATTTATAAACACATAAATAAAGTGACCGTGGTAGATTGTCTGCAAAGATGGTTGCTGGCCATTCCTCCCATCCCTATGGGTGCATGAAGCTCCTCCTCTCAAGAGATGGAGTCTATTTCCTCACTTCTCGAAGGCTGGCCTTTGACTTGCTTTGACCACGAGAACATGGTGGCAATGCTATCCCGGAACTTCCAAGCTGAGGCCTGGAAGTTTACACTTCAGCTAGAGGGAATACCATCTGCTGTGTCAAGAAGTCCAGGGATTCCTGCTGGAGAAAGAAGCCAATGGGAGGGGACTCCAGGAACTCAGCTGACAGCCAGAAGGCCCCGGAGACATGAGGGAGTCCAGCCAACACCATAAGAAAAGAGGCCCAGCTGTCCTATGCAGTCCCCAGTTGTTCAAGCCATTTCGGCTAAAGCGCCAGCCCTGTGAGTGAGGCCATCGTGGGTCTTTCAGCCCCTCGTGAACCCACCCCAGCTAACACCACATGGAACATGGAAGAACTGTCCCTCCGTGCCCGGCCCTAATTCCTGACCCACACACTCATGAGCAAATAAAATGGTTGTTATTTTAAGCCATCACATTTAGATGTGGTCTGTCTGTTACATCCCAGTAGATAACCTCACAGCGACAACTTTCTAAATCCTTAAAATTGGGGTTTACTAAATCTTAAAACATTTCAGAGGCTGAAAGGAAAAGGCTAGTAGAATATTCATTAGCCAAAGCTGTCATAACTAAGGGAATTTTTTAAAAGTCCTTTTGAAAAAGTTTTGTGGCTGTGTTTATAAACTATCTCAGTTGCTAATATTTCTGTCACCGAGAGGGATTTGTTTGTAAGTTAGCTAATGTGTAACCTTGACCATAGCAATGACAAGAGTAGTTACTTCGATACTCACTTCATTTTCACTTGGTGTTATGTAAATGCGAAATTCCAAGGAAGGTGGGAATAATGAAAAACAGCATTACAAACTGGGCCCTCTGCTAAGCACTCTGAGGCTGCAAATGTTATCTCTATAGAGCACACCCGACACACACGTATATTAATAGAAATACTTGTGTGCATGTATACCTGGACCTAAGACCAAAAGCAATTTATCGAGGGCTAGAACATGCTTTAAGCGAGTCAGAATTGTTATTCAAATTATAAATATGACTTGCAATACTAGTACTGAATTTTTAAAAACTTGGCCACCTCACGTTACCAAATTTGCCAGCCTTTTGACAATGGTGTGTGTGGAAACATTGCTGGCAGTTTTGTCGACCTCGAGATTTTTTTTTTATCTGCAAAATTGGGATAGATTTTTTTTTAAGAAAAGAACATTTAAATTAGCAGGTGACATATGGATCAGATACTAGCTATATTTGGTGCCTGTTCACTAGAAAATTACATAAAAGGATAGTTAGGAAAGGAGGTGAAAAAGAACCAGCAAAAGGAGCCAAATACTAAAGGGAAGAAAAGTCTAGTTTATACATAAGACATTATTAGCATAAGGCATTTTGTTCTGTAATGTAACTGTTGTAAATGTAGGAAGAGAATAGGAGAAAAGTGGTAAATATACAGAAAATAAGAAGAGAACAAAGTGAGTTTTTAGAAAACCAGACTCATGCACACAGAATGAAGGAAAGATCTATAAACTAGTCTACTGGGTTTCCATTTTTGGTTAATATTTTGGATTAGATCATGTAAAAACTTTTCCCACATTTGATAGTCGTCTAGATAATGCTGGATAAAATATAATGACACCAGAAAAAAAAGGGATAATCTTTAGGAGTCAGCAAACCAGAGGGTGAAAACCAAACTGGTAAGGACTATCTTCATGGAGCTGGGGAGGGGTTTCAGTTGTAAAAGTCCTAAAGGACAGGGGACAAGACTGGGGGGATGGAACTGTGGCCTCCACATAGACAAGGACCCTCAAAGAGCTACACCCTTAGGGAAAGGGTGGAGGGATTAGAAAAACTCATCCACCCAACATAGATAATAAGGAAGCTTATCTCTTTTTTTTCTGGACCCTGAGTAGGAAAGAAATGCTCCCTCTGAATTCGTCACAACAGGACTATACTAACATAGGTTTAGAGTTCAAATTTATACAATGGGGAAATGAGCTAAACAAACTCTGAAAGGACAAACCTTCAGCCTAGATGTACCAGATGCCCACAAACAAAGATCTATTTGTTCAAAATTACAAAACACACAAGGAAACAGTCCACCATGAGCAAGAGTCAACAGAAACAACCAACAACAAGATCAGATCCCCAACACTTCAGATAATTGGTTTATTAAAGACCCATTTAAAATACATTGGTTGACAATGATTAAAGCCACAAATAAATGAATAAACACAAGAAAAGAACGACTCTTACAGTAGTTTTGAAAAAGAAACTAGGGTGCCTTCACCTTGGTAAGCGATTTTTCCCTTTATCATTGTCAGTGGAACCAAATATTCAACATGAGACTGCACCTACGCATTGTATATTAACCAGAAACAGTAAAGTTTCCCCATGAGTCATCCATTGTCACTCATTTAGCAAACATTTATCAATATCTGCAATGTGCCACCAATTGTGCAGGGCCTGGATTGGGGGCGTGGGGAGTGTTCAGCAGGTGAAGGAGACAGACTCTCCAGAGGAGCAGAGAGAATTGCAGGCAAAACAGACATTTAAATTAATTTCTAGCGTGATGCATGTACCCAGGATGAAGGGAAGAAAACAAAGACCCAGGCTAGGAGGGGCCTAGGAAAACCCTAAGGAAATGATGCTTCAGCAGAAATCCAAAGGATGAGTAGAATTTATCCTGATGGAGGGAGTAGAGGAAGCTGTCCAAGCAGAGAGGAGAGGATGTTGGAAGGCCTGGATTCAAGATAGGCTAGTACCTTTGAGAGTCTGCAAGAAGGCCACTAAGGTGGAATGAAAAAACCAGTGGGGGTGTAAGGTGTATGTGTAGAGTCACCATGTGAGGCTGAATAGCTCTAGGGGCCATGTTCTGAATATCATTATATGCTAGGCCAACCAGTTCAGATTTGGATTTATCCTGCAGGCACTGGGGAAATTTGGGAGAGAAAAGACCCGTCAAATTTAGGCTTTGGAAAAGACCTTTCTGGGGATGAGGAGCTAGATGGTTTAGAAAAAGGTAGACCCGTCATTCCTCAAGGTTGTTGTAACCACAACAAAAGGAAGTTCTTATCCTCCAAGTTTTGGGGGAAAATACTTGAACTATTTTGATAAGCATCAGTGGGGGAATAAAACAGTTAAGAGGATGTAAGCTTGGAAATACATCCACTGTGCATTCCTAAATGCAAAGACAAGCATAAGAATAATATATAGAACACACTTCCATTTTTACAAAGAGAAATAAAACCTAAAGTCATCCCTGCATACATGTGTGTGTGCAGTAAAAAATATATATTAATATGAAAGAAAAGCTCAAAAACTTCCAGCCCCCTCTTCTTATTCTTCAGGCTCCTATTGTGGATAGGTGTTGAAAACAATAACAACGATGCTTCCTGTTTTCAAATTCACTGCTGATTGTCTAAAGGAATGAAAAAGGAGGAAAACTCAAAATTGCTCCAAGGTCAAAATCATGACTCCCTCACTGGAAAGTGAGCTGCCTGGAAATAAGCCACATGTTTTATTCATCTTTGAATTTCCCCAGTCCCTGGCATGTAAATGCCCAATAAAAGTTTATTGGATGTGAGAATAAGAATATGGGAATTTTGGAATGCCCTAAAGGTTATGCAGAAACTGGCCAGAGATTACATTTTGGAGAGTTCAGTTCAACACATATTTATCAAGCCTTTGTCGTGTGCCACCCTGAGCTGGCATGTAGGGTGAGGGGAGGCGGTTGTGTCTAGCAGCTTAAAGTCCTAACCTTAGCAACAAGCAAAGGAGGATTAGAAAGACATGGTCAAGGGTACCTACCAGCTTTGGAGTTAGGCAGACTGGGGTTTAAATTAGGATTCTTCCAGCGGTTTGACCAAACATAAAAAGCTTAACCTCTTTGGTCCTCCACTTCCTTATCTGCAAAATAAAGATTATGATAATAGTGCCCACCTCAGAATGTTGAGAGACAGAAATGAGATATTCATGTTGTGCACTTAGCACAGTCCTTGGGACAGAGTAAGCTCTCAGTTCACATGAGATATTACTGTAGACAAATGTAGGGCTCAGATGAGTGTATCTGCTTGGTGCTACTCTTGCCAGTTACTCTAGAATATCTCTTTGGTAACTTTGGTAGGGAGAATAATGGTCCCCCAAAGATGTTCATAGCCTAATCCCTGGATCCTGAGAATATGTTACCTTCCATGGCAAAAGAGTCTTTGCAGATGGGATTAAGTTAAGGATCTTGAGATGCAGAGATTATCCTGGGTTATCCAGTGGGTCCTGTGTCATCATGAGAGTCTTTATAAGTGAAAGAGGGAGGCAGGGAATCAGAGAAAGGTATGGCGGTGGAAGCAGAGGTTGGAGTGCTGTGTTGCTGGCCGGAGGTCACAGGTCAAGAATTGTGAACAGTCTTTAGAAGATGGGAAAGGCAAAGCAGTGGATTCTCCCCTGGAGCCAATACCTTGACTTTAGCCCAACAAGATGATTTTGGACTCCTGACCTCTAGAATTGTAAGATAATAAATTTGTGTTGCTTTGAGCCACTATCTTTATGCTAATTTGTTACAGCAGCCATAGGAGACTCATACAGTAATGATGGACAAAGAGATGGGCTGCCCAGACCGTATTCAAGGAAAGACTTGCTGTCCCGTTGCTGGGAACACAATCAAGAGATGGCCTCTGCTGTCGGCTCCTTTGGCTTCCGCCTTAGCTGCGGAGAGCTGTTCATCCAAGGTCATGTCCTTTTTGGGGCAGCTCACACCAGGTGACTGAGGGAGGCAAGAGTGGGATGGGGCTGTGCAAGCCTGTTACTTTGGCTCAACTCAGAAACTCTGACAGGCAATCATTGCCACAGAGCTTCCTGTGGGTTTGGCGGAGGCTTTGTTGGACGTGCACCATGGTTGGGCTTTTCTCTCTGCCCAGTTCTGCTTTGTTTAGAAAAAAAAAACCAGTTCTCCCTCCTGTGTTTCTCCTTTACTCTCATACTACCACACTCACAACACTTCTGACACCAGATACATGGGGGTTTTCCCCACACCAAGCAATTCTGCAACACCAGCTGGGTGTCCTACAATTCAACTCAATTCTGACACTATATGCAGATAGCATCACATCCCACGGGTTCAGCGCTCAGTCTTGCCAGACTGCCCCCTCAACCGCGACCCAAGATGCCTGCTACAAGTCCAGCTCGTCACCTATACTTCTGACTGACTGGCTGTAAATCAGAGTTCTTGTAATTCCCTTCTCAGGTTCAATCAATTTGCTAGAGCATCTCACAGAACTCAGGAAAATAGTTACTTACATTTACCAGCTTATGAAAGGACGTGATAAAGGATACAGATGAGCAGGCAGATGGAGAGATACATAGGGCAAGGTCTGGGAGTGTCCTGAGTGCAGGAGCTTCTGTCCTTGAGGAGCTGGGGTGTGTCAGCCTCCCAGCATGTGGATGTGCACACCAAACTGTAAGCTTTCCAAACCCCAGAATAGTGGGATTTTATGGACGCTTCCTCATGCAGCATGCTTAATTATTAACTCCATTTCTAGCCCCTCTGCCCTCTCTAGAGAACAGGGAGTGGGGCTGAAAATTCCAAGCTTCTAATCCTGGCTTGGTCTTTCTAGTGACCAGCCCCCATCCAGGAACCCATTCGGGAAGCTACACAGAGTCGCCTCTTTGGATCAAAAGATGCTCCCGGAGCTCTTATAGCTTAGGAAATTACAAGGGTTTCAGGAGCTCTGTGCCAGGAGCTAGGGAAGAGACCAGTTTTTATATTTCCAATTATCCCACATGCTTCCTTCCACTTGTTTCCACAGATGTTGAGTCCTAACTGTTGTACTTCAAACTCTGTTTCGGTATTCTACTTCCAGGAAAATCAACCTGTATCAGAAACCCATCTGACAGGGAAGAACTATATCTTTGAGATTGTAGGTCACTATTTAACTGTCTGGATTTTTTAAAACTTTTAATTTCTTTAAAAATAGAGAATAGTAGTATTTCATCCATAATTCTTTCACCAGTGTGTTTCACTGCTCTTCTGTCCCTTTCTTAAAACATAAAATAACATAACGTAGCATAACGTAACATAACATAACATAACATAACATAACATAACATAACATAACATAA
>NW_026057586.1:77090542-77107302 GCF_023721935.1 Panthera uncia
AACATAACATAACATAACATAACATAACATAACATAACATAACATAAGGGGACGTAACATAACATAAATAAAATAGAAATAAAAGCAAAAATCTGAGTTAGAGGGGCACCTGAGTGGTTCAGTTAAGTGTCTGACTTTGGCTCAGGTCATGATCTTGCAGTTTGTTAGTTCAAGTCCCATGTCAGACTCTGTGCTGACAGCTCAGAGCCTGGAACCTGCTTTGGATTCTGTGTCTCCCTCTCTCTGCTCCTCCCTGACTTGGTCTCTCTCTCTCTCTCTCTCTCTCTCAAAAATAAGTAAACATTAAAAAAATCTTATTTAGATCTGGGGATAACATAACCTGCTCATGTTGTAAATAGGAAAGCCAAGTATAATTGCATTTGTAATTTTATGTGTGCAGGAAGTAATTTGCAGTGTTTAGGTGCTAGCCAAGTTCAGCTGAGGAGTAGAGATCTCATAGGAAAGTATAAAGTGGTCTTGTCTCCTCAGATGCAAAAGAGGGCACAAAATTCATCCTTTGGAGGGCTCACCCTCTGTTCATATGTATGGATATTTTATTACCTGATTCAAGACATTTGAGTTTTATTTAATAAACCATTGTGAAATTTCCAATTAAAGCCAGTATATTGGGAGACACCTTTATTTCCTCTTCCTCCCAAAATCTGACTGAAAGACAATAAAGGGATGAGAAAGTACTAACTCACAAGGACAAAGAGAGTGGGAGAAGAGACAATAGTGGATAAGAGATTTCAACAAATACTGGAAGACAAAAAGTTGTTGGGGGGATTTCTGGTAAACATGGTAAACTAATACTCTACATTTGTCTTTGCTTCTTCCAGAAACCCCACTAAAACAACATGAAGGAGGGGCACTTTGCTGGCTCAGTCAGTAGAGCACATTGCTCTTGATCTTGGGGTCATGAGTTCAGGCTCCACACTGGGCATAGAACTTACTTAAAAGATATATTGGGGCATCTTGCCAGCCCCATCAGTAGAACATAACGACTCTTGATCTCAAGGTTGTAAGTTTGAGCCCCACACTGGGTGTAGAGATTACTTAAAAAAATTTTTTTAATTAAAAAAAATAAAACAACATAAAGGAATAAAAAATCTATGTATTAGATATAGATGTGCCACACCTGAGGGGAGAGCAGTCACCAGCTTTCCATCTAGAATTTTATACCCAGCCAAGCTGTCACCAGAGTAACAGAGCAAAGATATTTTCAGACATGCAAGGACGTAAAAAAACTATCTCCCATTTACCCTCTTTCAATAAACTTTTGGAAATGTACTCCAACAAAATGTGAGTAAAATAAGAAAGAGTGAGATAAGACTCTAAGGAAGAAGAGATTCAAAGTGAGGAAGAGGCAAAGGAAATTCAGAGGACAATGGCAAAGGGATGATTCAAAATGACAGCTGTGCAGTAGGCCCTAGAGAATAACGTGTCCTGATTGGAGTAAGAAAACAAAATCTGAGAGATCTTGGAAAAACACGGAACTGATTCTTTGAATGTAGAGAACATATTGTTGATAAACCTATGACAGAAATGTTGGAGCCCTTGGAAAATTACTTAGAAACAATACTTAGAAAACCAGAGAAATAAAAAAAACCAAGTCAATAATTAACTCTAGGAAAAGCAAAGGGTTTTATAAGAGAGGAAGCATGGTCATAGAGCATCTACTTGGTTTGGTAGAAAACAATATTTATATGGTCATAATATAAACATTTCCTACCTTCAAATTGCTGTGTAATGATGTTGGAGAGATAGGAGAGGCCAAGTAAGGAGTGGTGTTAGTGTGGGGGAAATGAACCAATAGACATTCTAAAATTGATAAATCAAGAAACAGTAGTTTAAGTTTCTTATTTAGAAGGATGGTAATAAGTACCAGGGAAAAATGTATAAGGTTTGGGGATGGTTGCCTCTGGAGAATAGGACATGAAAACTAAGATGGGGAAGGGTAGGATAGAGGGGTTCTTTTAAATTATGTGCTTTTCAACTCTATTATTTTGAATAAATCATTAGATATTGAAGATAGCAATATATACTATATTAGACCATAATAATAAGTCAGTCAGAGAAAGACAGATATCATATGTTTTCACTCACATTTGGAACTTGAGAAACTTAACAGAAGACCATGGGGGAAGGGAAGGGGAAAAATAGTTTCAAACAGAGAGGGAGGCAAACCATAAGAGACTCTTTAAATATAGAGAACAAACTGAGGGTTGATGGGTGGCGGGGGGGGGGGGGGGGGGGGGGGGGGGGGGGAGAGGGGAAGATGGGCATTGAGGAGGGTACTTGATGGGATGAGCACTGAGTGTTGTATATAAGTGATGAATCACAGGAATCTACCCCCAAAACCAAGAGCACACTGTATACACTGTATGTTAGCCAATTTGACAATAAGTTATATTAAAAAAAAAGATATTTTGAAATTTAAAACATTAATTAAAACTTGCTTTGGTGCACTTTTAGAAACAGAATCTTCTCATGAAAATGAAGACTTGAGAAAATATTCTCAGAATAGTGGTCAAGAACATAGACTTTGGGGTCTGACAGTTTGCTTTTTAGCCTTAACTCTGCCATGTGCTATGTGACCTTAGATAAATCACTTAACTTCTCTGAACCTTGATTTTTATTGCCATACAATGTGGTTATCAATAATACCTATGTCATAGGAATGATTTGAGAATTAAATGAGATAAAAATCAGAACAATAACAATTAAGGAACTGTGCTGAGCATTTTGTACATATTATCTTACTGAATCTTCATAATCTGTAAATTTTGTGAAGAGTAGACATCACAATGCCTGTTTAATTACTAATTTTTTTTTTTTAATTTTTTTTTCAACGTTTTTTATTTATTTTTGGGACAGAGAGAGACAGAGCATGAATGGGGGAGGGGCAGAGAGAGAGGGAGACACAGAATCGGAAACAGGCTCCAGGCTCCGAGCCATCAGCCCAGAGCCTGACGCGGGGCTCGAACTCACGGACCGCGAGATCGCGACCTGGCTGAAGTCGGACGCTTAACCGACTGTGCCACCCAGGCGCCCTTAATTACTAATTATTTAATAAACATCAGCGGTTTTCCATTAGTATTTTCATGGGCATGAAGATGAATAGGAGAAAGAGAATGAAAAAAAAAGACAAACTCAGTAACATTCTGCTTACTTTGAGGCCAGATCTGTGATATCCTCTGTCCCCCTATTACACATAGTCTTGAATGTGAAATAAGAAGAAGGAAGTCGCCAGAACATCAAAGTTCTGTTCACAAGTGACACTTTTTTTGTTTAGCTCTGCATTGTTTTATTTAACTGTGGTAGGTGTGTCTGACTGGCTCAGTCAGTAGAGCATGGGACTCTTGATCTCAGGGTTGGGAGTTTGAGCCCCAGGTTGGATATAGAGATTACTTACAAAAAATAAAATTGTGGTAAAATATACTTAACATAAGATTTACCATTTTAACCATGTTTAGTTGAGTGGCATGTAGCACATTCCCATTGCTGTGTGACCATCACCATCCTTTTCCAGAACTTTTCATCTTCCCACACTGAGACTCCATCCCCCTTAAACACTAACTCCCCATGGCCCCCTCCCCCAGCCACGGGCAGCCACAATTCTACTTTCTGCTTCTATGAATTTGACCGTGATGGGTATATCCTATAAGTGGTGTTTGTCATTTTATGTCTGACTAAGTTCAATAAACTTAGCATAATGTTTTCACCCATGTTGTAGCATCTCTCCAAACTTTATTCTTTTTCACGGCCGAATAACACTCCATCGCACTATACGCCACATTTTGTTATTCGTCCATCAGCGGACACTCGGGTTATTTCCCCTCTTGGCTATCATGCATAATGTTGCTATGATACATGCAGGTACAGATGTCTGTTTGAGTCCTTGCTTTCAATTCTTGTGGGTGTATAGCCAAAAGTGAAATTGCTGGATTGCGTGGTAATTCTACGTTTAATTTTTTGAGGAGCCGCTATACTGTTTTCTGCAGCAGTGCACCGGGGTTATAACTTCTCCCCATCCTCACCACCACTAGGGGTTTTGCACATCCAATCCTGGGTCCATAAGGAAGAGATTCTGTTGCACAGATTTTTAGAAATAGAATTGCCAGGCCAAAGGATATATGCCCTCCAGAAGAGTTGTAACCATTGACATCACCACTCTTGGTATATGAAAGTGCTTATCTGCCATATTCTCACCAACCTTAGATAACTGCACTCTTTAAAATTTGTTATGCTGATGGACCAAAAATATCTCATTGCATAAATTTGTATTTTTCTGATTACCATTAGAGTATCTTTTTTGCATTTTTATTGGCTACCCATGAAATTTCGCTGTGTTTTAATCAGGTCTCTGTCTGAGGATCTTTGGCTTGTCAACCCACTGCGTATGTGGAATGGCCAAACAAGAAGATGAATATGGGAAAGTGTTAGAAATGCATCCAATGACAATAAAATGACTGCAGAGACATTCAAGATGATCACCTTGAGTCATCAAGTTACACTGCATTTAGGAAGTAGAATAGTGTTCTACAAAGAGTTCTATCAAAAACGGTTAAAAATATGAAGTCTTAGTAATTTTTAAAAGCTGCCATTTATTGAACATCAACCATGCGTCATCCTCTGTGTTAAGGCTTTTCAAACATCATTTTATTTCATCTTGGCTTGAACAAGTATCGTGTCATTTTATGTTGTAGAAAGGAAGGTTTCTGGAGGCTTGCCCAAGGTCACAAACCGCAGTGAGTGGGTAGTTGGGTCCTAATCCAAATTGGTGACACCCTCACCCTTTGAGAGTGACATCTGAGGGAGGTCCTGGAGACTCATGGACCACGTGTACTATGCTTACCAGTGTCCCAAATAGTACAGGCCTTTGCTTTTGTTTTTGTTCTTGTGTGTGTTTGTTTGTTTGTTCTGTTTTGTTTTTGCAAATCCAGAGTCAGTAGACTTTCGGGAGAGGACTTTATTGCAGTTCTGCTAAAGTGTGTGCTGTGATTCACTGGGAAATGACTTCAGGTGGTGCTTAGGCAACATTCAATGGGACTGAATCACTCAGTGAGGAAGTTATTCTCCGTTCTGTCCCTCTCAATCATCTCATCAAGGAGAGAGTCTCCACGTGGTGCTCCCAAGTCTGTAACACCTCTTTGGCACTTGCTGATACTGTCTTTTCAACAAATGCTGCCACAGACTCAGTGCTTCAGCAGGTACTAATGTCTAGGTAGAATTTCATAGCATTTTTAAAAAAATGATATTTACCTTTACATTCATCATCTCATTGTGGTAAGATGTCTGTTTCTCATTTGAACTAATAAAGCAAATTTCTCTTTTAAAATGAATTTACTTTTGTAAAAATAGTGACTCACTTTACAGAAAATTGTAAGCATACACTGTTACCAATTATAAAATAACTGGACAAAATTGTGAATAAAGGTAACACTTGAGTGAAGTTTTGGAGACACTGCTCCCTGGGTTCATAAGAGCAATATCTAAGCTCCATGGGTGTCACTGTTTGTTAACTCTATTCATACTTGCCTGACTGGATACATTATATCCCATGGGATGCTTGTTATAAACTTTTTTTTTTAAGTTTTTTAATGTTTATTTATTTTTAAGAGAGAAAGAGATAGAGCATGAGCAGAGGAGGGACAGAGAGAGAGAGAGAGACAGGGAGACAGAGAATCTGAAGCAGGCTCCAGGCTCTGAGCTGTCAGCACAGAGCCCGATGCGTGGCTTGAACCACGAACTGTGAGATCATGACCTGAGCCGAAGTCAGACGCTCAACCGACTGAGCCACCCAGGTGCTCCTGGGACGCTTGTTATAAATGCGGATTCCCAGGACTTTAACCAAAGAGCCTTGGTAGGTAGATCTGAGATGGGCTGAGGACTCCTGACATTCCAGCTCAGTTGAAATGGTGGACTAGGCCTGTCTTCAAAAACTAAAAGCCAACATCTGTACTTCCTATGACGAAAATAAAAAGTGTTCTCAATTTACCAGGTAAACTAAACTGGTACTGATTTATCTGATTCTGTGCACAGAAGCACAAGACAGGGGAAAACCTGTGATCTGTCCCACTCAGCATTTCTAATTTTTTCCCCATTTCTTCAAAGGAAAGGAAAGTCTTAAAAATTACAGAAGAGACTTGTAAAGGACCATCCGTTCCATCTTTTAGACTCAAATGCAAAAAGAGGTTCAATAACCTCAGGGTCTGGCCTTTCAGAAGGCAATCAAATTGTGGATGATTTGAGGCTCATCCGGGACAACGTGGGCAATTTTGCTCACTCACCACATGAATTTCTTTTTTCTTTTTCTTTTCTTCCTCCCCCTCCTCGCCAAGTCACAGATGGGTGCTGGAAGCCGAGCCAACACCGTGCCCTGAGGTGCAGACAGCTGTGGTGGGGTATGGAGAGGAGGCACAGAATGTGCCTGATGAAACTGACCAGACAGCCGTTCCGATCGTGAGCCGGAAGGCAGGTGTGGGCTTCGTTTCTGACCTGGGATGTCTGTGGGGAAGGTATGCGCCAGGGTAGGATAGCGTGCCTTGAATATGCCCCGGACTGTGGAACAGGTTTTGCTTTTTCTGCCAGCAGATGCTTTTTTGTAGTGTTGAAGAGCTTGGTGGAAGAAACAGCACATAGGAGCACATGGAAAATACATGGCCAGGATGTCAGCAATCACGTCACGGTTGCACTCTGGAAAGGGGTGATCACTTTGAACAACGCACACGCATTCACATGACAATCCATTAAGACTCCAGCCTGGGTAAACAGCGGGTGTTCTTTATCAGATGGCCTCCTTAGTGTATGGCGTGCTACAGGCTAGGGCCCTTCACGCCAATTAAACAAACACGGGGTTAACTTTTCAGTTTTCTATGAGGTGCTTTCGTTGCTGTTTTTGGTAATGAAGCAGTGGACTCCCCTACAAAAAACAGATTTTTTATTCCTGTGTTTCTTGTATCTGTCAAGATACCTGTTGAGCAGCTGAAGATAGCATGTGTTTGTAGGGGTAGTTACCAAGAACAACAAAAGATACTGACTTTAAAAACTTTAAAGATTCTCAACGTGTGTGCAGTTTGATCTGTGACATCTGAGGCCAGAAGAAGGCATGTCTCTAAAGGGAAAATGTAAAGCAGGAGTTCTCAACTTTGGCTCCACACCAGAATTACCCAGGGGGCCACACTCCAGACCAAACAAATCAGAATCTCCAAGGTGGGGGGTAGGACCTAGGCACCAATAGTTCTAAAAGTTTCCCAGTGGATTCTCATGTGCAGTTGAGAATCATTGCTTTAAGGGGACATTTCCTTACTGTTTTGAAAGTGGAGTAACACTTTTGGGGAAAACAGTATCCATTGACATCTCATTTACAAGGGAATGAAAACAGAAATCACCATACCATTTGCCTAATTTCCGCATTTTGTTTTCTGCCTCGTTTCTAATTGTTTTATGCGAGTATTGGAAATCCTGCACTTTAGTGCCAATGGGGACCAAACAGAGCAGATGAAGATCCCAAGGGAAGATTGGGGGAAAGGGGACTGGAGGGGATCAGAGAGTGTGAGCCCCAAAGTTGAGTAGCAGCCCTGCTCTCCTCCTGATGTGGGGGGGACAGGGTGGGGGTGGGGGCAGACACAGCTCAAGTGGGGCCAGGGTTTTTGATTTCCAAATAAATTGCTCATCAGAATTTTTGTATGTGAAATATCCCATTTTAGATATGTTAGCCACAGATTAAAAAAAATTTTTTTTAAACTCCGTGCAGCCCGATGAAACTCATGTACAAGCCAAATGTGGCTGCCTTCCAATTCACCTGGTTTATACGTCTTTTAGGGAGTCGGGATTCTTCTTCTTTATATTATTGTGGTAAAATACACTTGCCATAAGATTTACCGTCTTAACCATTTTATTTTATTTTATTTTATTTTATTTTATTATTTTTTAATGTTTATTTTTATTTTTGAGAGAGAGAGAGAGAGAGAGAGAGAGAGAGACCATGAGCGGGGGAGGGGCAGAGAGAGAGAGGGACAGAGGATCAGAAGCGGACTCTGTGCTGATAGAAAGACCCCTACTCGGGGCTCAAACCCACGAACTGTGAGATCATGACCTGAGCTGAAGTCGGACATCTAACTGACCGAGCCACCCAGGCGCCCCTATTTTAAACCATTTTCATGTGTACAATTCATTGGCAGTAAGTACATTCATGGTGTTTTGCACCCGTCACCTCTGTCTAGTTCTAGAACTTTTCCATTACCCCAGTTGGAAACCCCACGTGTATTAATCCCCTCCTCCGGCCCCCTGGCAACCACCAATCTGCTTTCCATCTCTATGGATTTGCCTATTCTGGATATTTCTTATCGATGGAATCCTACAGACCATGGCCTTTTATGTCTGGCTTCTTTCCCTTTGCATAATGTTTTCAAGCTCATCCATGTCGGAGCCGGAGCTGGAGCACGCCTCAGTGCTTCATTCCTTTTTAAGGCTGAATACAATTCCATTGTATGGATATGCCACATTTTGTTTATCCACTCATTAGATGATGGGTAGTTGGGTGGTTTCCACCTTTTGGCTGTTGTGAATAGTGCTGCTGTGAACCTTTGTGGGCACAGTTTTGTTTCAACAGAGGGATCATCCTTACATAACAGATGCCCCCATAGCACTTGTCCCAACTCTGTGCACACTAAAAGGTACTCACGAGTCAGGGACTTAACTATAGGGGGACCGAATTGTCCCGCTTTGCCTTAGATTGTCCCGGTTTTGGCACTGAAAGCCCCACATCCAGTGAATCAGTAGAGGGAGGTCTGGCAGTGCCTCAACTTGTCCACCAGTAAAAGTCTTCTCAAGGCAAGGCCTAATAGGTTTCATATTTTGACTGTGACTTCGGAAATCATTGTGACAAGTATGGGTTTCTTGCAGGTGTCTGCAATCACAATGATTTCAGGACGCTGTGCTTTGGTACCAGCCAGTTCCTTTACGTGCACCCGGAGGATTCCATTCCTTTAGTCTCAGCTTCAGAATTACCTCCTCAACAGAGCCTTCCCAGAGCCCCTTCCCTTGCACGGGGGTAAAGAACGCCTCTTCTTTACTCCCAGAGCATAGTTATAGTTACCGGATGCATGTGCATGGGTCTCCCCATTAGACCAGGACTCCCTCAAGGATGGTGGAATGTTGCTGATGGTTTGGTCGGCCCAACATCCAACTCCTCTTCTGACAATAGCATTCCCCCTTTCCTTTGGGAGTTCCCAAAGGAATTCCCCTTCCCCAGAGGAAAGCCCTCCCCTAATCTCCTACAACACAGTTTGCGTAGAGTTGATACCACTTCCCCACAACCTAGACCTCGCCTGTCCTCATATTCCATCCCCTTGGCTCACACAACTGGCTCAGGAACAGGCGGCCTCCACCAGGTTAGTGCAAAACCACCGCTGCAGCTTATGCTGGAGCTGGTGGGAACTACGTTGGAACTAAGCAGGAAGGAACTCTATTTGTGATAGGGTTGCGGAGCTCTCTGTGGCCACCTTTGCCACATCCTAGGGGCAAGCCACCTAAAAGTGCAGCCAGCACAGAAGAAAGCAGAACAGAGGGACAGAGAGAGAAAGGGATGGTGCCGGGCTGCTGTGAGTTTCCTCCCTTGGACTTCCTGGTTATATGAATCACTTTTTTTGCTTAAACTGGGTTGCTGTGGGTTTTCATCTCTTGCAGTGAAAAGAAAACTGAAGAATGCACTGTGTTGTATTAATGTTTAAGTCCCATACTATAGCATCGTCCTAGCACATCACAGGCACTCAAGAAATGTGCGTGTCAATGCAGACTTTCGGAAGTATACCGTCACTAGGTTGTTTTCGTAATGAAATAATATCGATGCAGGAAGAGTCAGGAAGGGGGTTGTGGAGAAGTTGGAGGCCTCCCACATGGCTGGCGGGAACATTAAATGGGGCAAACAGCTATGGAAAGCAGTTTGGCAGTTTCTCGAAAAGTTAAACAGAATTATCGTATGACCCATGAATCCCACTCCCGGATGTACAGACATACCTCGTTTTATTGCACTTCCCTTACCGAGCTTTGCAGATACTGTGTTTTTAACAAATTGATGGTTTGTGGCAACCCTACATCAAGCAAGTCTGCGGGTGCCATTTTTCCAACACATTTGCTCACTTTGTGTCTCTGTGTCACATCTGGGTAATTCTTGCAATATCTTCGACTCTTTCATTATTATTATATTTGTCATGGGGAATGTGATCAGTGATTACACCACACTGAAAGCTCAGATGATGGCTGGCATGTTTTAGCAAGAAAGTAGTTTTTAATTAAAGTATGTCCATTGCTTTTTTTAAGACACAATGCTATTGCACACTTAATACACCACAGTATTGTGTAAACATGACTTTTATATGCACTGGGAAACTACAAAATTCATTTGACTTGCTTTATTGCAATACTTGCTGGTCTGGAACCAAAACTGCAATGCCCCCAAGGTACATTTGTATGCCTCAAAGAATAGATAACAGGTGTTGAAACAACCCATCGTACACAAATGTCCGCAGCAGCACTATTCCCAATAGCCAAGCATATTTGGGTGGAAAAACTCAAATATGTACCAGCAGATGAATGGGTAATCAATGCGGTTTACCTACACAATGGAATATTACTCAGCCATAAAAAGGAATGAAGAACTGACACCTGCTATGACATGGACGACCCTCAAACACATTATGCTACAGTGAAAGAAGCCAGACACAGAAGGACAGGTACTGTAAGGTTCCACTTGTATGGAACATCCAGAACAGGTAAATCTGTAGAGACAAAAAGTAGATTAGTGGTCATGAGAGGCTGGGAGAAGGAGGGAATGTGGAGTGGTTGCTAAATATGTACAGGACTTCCCTCTGGGGTGATGAAAAAATTCTGGGACTCTAGAGAGTGGTGATGATCCCATGGCGCTGTGAGTATAATAGATGTCACTTAGTGGTCAACCTTATGTGCACTGTACTGCAGTCAAAACAAAACAGAAGAATCAGGACCTTCATCCAGGCTGCCACAGATGAATGCCATGTGGGGGGTGTCCTTTATCAGGTGCCCAGACTGTGCTCTGCCCCACGAGCCATGACCCCTGGGACCTGTGCGGGGCAGATGCCTTTCTTCTCCTTACCATTCAGCCTAATGCAGAGCTTCCTAGACCAGATGGTATAAGAAGGAAGCCAGTTTGGTTGATGGCACGACTTCACTGCAATTTTCGACGCTGCTCCTTCACCGTGCCCGAAGTAGTCAGTGCGTGCCACAGCACACATCCTCTCCCATCCTGAGGGTGCTGCTGTAACTGAAAATTCACAGTGCGTCGTTGAGTGCTTACTGTGTAAAGCTGGCATAAATCACTGGACTAAATTGTCCATTATCGTGAGCCGAAGTTATCTTGCCATCACAAGAGTGATCTGGTTGCTTCGCTTGCAGTGGAAAATTAAGAGACAAAGAGGCAAAAGGCCAAAAGGAGAAGAACTCTAGAAAAGTCAGTTTTCTGATGTTGGAAAAACTTCACAAGGTTAAAGCTAGGAGAGTTCTGCCTGCACTCATAAAAGGTATTTTTTTTAAGCCATTTATGTTTTAGGGATCAATGAGAACAGAACAGTAATACTCCTTTCACAACCAGAAGATTTGGTTGTGTCCTGGGGGCTTGCATTCTGAGATTTCTTCCCCACCTCAGAATCAGTAGGAAAAAGAAAAAAGAAGAAAAAAAAAAAAAAAAGAAACGCCCTGGGAACACAGTGTGTTGAGCCCTTCAAGAAGTCAGTGTTAGTTTTGTTCAGTGCCAGGGGTATCGGTCACCCCCCTACTTTCCAGTTTGGGTCCCTATTCACAAGGCAACTTAGAAAATACTGGGGACAGCTTATCGTTAATATAACAAGATGTGGAATGAGACTTTTCCTGTTGACCCAGAACTTCAGCTAAAGCTTCAAAGCTAAGGGCAGTGGGTAACAATACTTCCTCCTGTCAAGAGGTGGCCAGACTGGTCCCCTGACCATCAATAACCATCAGCCTCCAGCCTATATAAAACAAGGTCAGATTTTATCCAGGGCAGATTTTATCCAGGTTTCTCTGACAGGTCTTTGTAGGGGGTTTTCTTCTCCCCTCTGATCTCTAAGCCAAGAAAGAAGAGCTCAAAGAATCACTTGTGAGACTGGGGGCAGCAAGCAGGGGGTGGCTGGCATCTCACTGCCAGCTGAAGGCTGCCTGGGGCTGTCCATGACAGCAGGGCGAGGAGCGAGGGCAAAGGGCAAAGGTGTATCCTATTTCCCATGGGCCAGGGTGTATGTCTGGAGGTCTGAGTCATCCTGAAAAGACTCACCCGAGAGGGTGGCCTCCAGGACCTCAAAAGAGAATGCGGGGTACTTCCTGGGGTATGAATGAAAAAGAGGGTGTGCAAGAGGTCACCCAGTATGCACACTGAGTCCCCACAAGGTCCCCACAGAGGTCTCCAGTGATCCCCCAGTGTGCCCAAGTAAAAGAGCCAGCATGTGAGTGCTTGCCAGGACATGGAGGTGGTGGTGGTGGTGGGGTCATCTAACACCAGAGAGAACTATCCCTGAAGTCACCTGTTCTCAGCAGAGAACACTTTCCCTTTTCCACACGCTCCCCTGCTCCCATACTCCGGCAGAGCCAGGAAGGGGCAGGAGAGGACACACCTGCCCTAGTCCCTGTTGCAGATTCCTGAGCCATCTTTGGGTCAGACCAGGGCAGGTGGGGAGGAGGTATTAAACTGGATATGAGAATAGAGTTTTGATTGGACTGGACTTCTAATATGAGACTATTCTTACAGTTGAAACTAGTTGGAATTGGGGGGATTCCTATGGATCCCAGGTGCAAACTACCTTAAGCTCTCCCAGGGGCAGCAAATGCAAATGCCTTCAGGGGCTAGGCAAGAAATATAAATAATGAATGAAGGGGCTTAGTGGAGGTCATGGTGAACTGGAGGGAGCTGTGTCCCATCTGAAAGCGGTTGCTGTCTCTCACATCCAGCCAGTTGCTGCCCAATGAGGCCAGATCTTCCTGATTTCCTAGAAATGCCAGAAATCTCCATTTTTGGTAGTGTCTCCTGATTTTGGAATTTTTGGTAAGATTATTAGCCCAGGTTCTTTGTTACAATGATACAATCTACTCCAGGTAGTTCAAGCAAAAGTGCTTTAACAGAGTGGTGCTATGGACTGAATTGCATCCCCCCCCCCACGCCCAAATTCATATGTTTCAGCTCTTCTCCTTAATGTACCTTTGCGATGTTTAGGAGGTAATCGGGGATAGGGGAAGCCAAAGGGTGAGGTCCTAATTCAAAAGGGGGATAGCCTAATAAGAAGAGAAAGCCATGTAAACCATGCCTGTATGTGAGGACACAGCAAGAAGACGCCCTCTGAATCCAGGAAGAGGTCTCTCACCAGAACCTGAACATGCTGGCACTGTGATCTCCAGCCTCCAGAACTGTGAGAAAAACACAGATCTGTGTTTTTTAAAAGGTTTTTTTAATTACTTATTTTGAGAGAGAGAGAGAGAGAGAGAGAGAGAGAGAATGCATGACAGCGGGGGGAGGGGCAGAAAAAGAAGGAGAGAGAGGATCCAAAGCAGGCTCCATGCTGTCAGCACAGAGCCCGACACAGGGCTCGAACCCACGAACTGAGAGATCATGACCTGAGCCAAAATCAAGAGTCGAATGCTCAATCGACTGGGTCACCCAGAAGCCCCAATTTATTTTGTCGAAGCCACCCATCAATGGAATTTTGTTATGTCAGCCAAGACAGACTAAGACAGGTAGTTAAAAAGCCTGTAGAATCTCCAGAAGGACAAGAGTTGTAGGCTCGGGCTGCACAGCTAGGAATGATGCCCAAACCACCCCTGTGAATACCGTGCCGTGCCTTTCAGCACAGACCCCAAGGTTACACAGGGGCAGGACACCTGGAAGCAAGGTGCACTGGCTGTCATGCTTATATCAGATAGACTCCTCTTTGTTGCTCATTTGCAAGTATAAATCTCATGTGACATGTTTAATAGAAGTGCTTAGGTCATATGAAACTCAGTTGCAAGGAAGGTTCTGGAAAAGTGCTTTGGTTTCTCTTGAGAAGGGCTGGATGGATGCAAAGTATAACAAATGTCCACTATAACAATTAATTACAAAGGAGGGGTGGTAGTTGTGTGTGGGGGGATGTCAAACAACGCATTTGTGTGCTGCTTACAGCCCTGCCAGTGGATGACTTCTGAACTATGGGCTACTTTCATTTTTTGCAATTTCTACTTGCTCTGAGGACAACTAGAAAAGCCAAATCAAATCATCATCATCATCATCATCATCATCATCATCATCACCTATTTAAAGGCATTCACATTGCTGCTGCAGCCACCGGGACTAGAGGGGCCAAGATTCTGAAACAATGTTGAGGTGAGCTGACGTATACTGCTGCCACTTTTCCCCTTGCAGAACTTGCAAATTGGGGGACTTGGAATCTAGACTTTTCCCAGGTAAGGCTGCTGCTGCTGGGGGACAGAGAAACCAGCAGAATTTTGGCAGTGTCCTAGGGCTGGAGAGACAAAATTAGGGACTATCCTAGAGCAAAGGGAAGGGTAGTAAAGTGAGCTTGATAGATGGTGGTTTTCCCCTTAAGACATTTGGCAAATTCTGAAACTGTGCAGGCCAAGAGGCTAGAAGCCAAACAGAAAGCCCCTGAAAAACAAAGGAGAGTGTCCAGCAGTCTTGCCATACTATGGCTATAAGGTTAGAACACAGGGCTGGGGGGGGGGGGGGGGGGGGCCTCGGTGAACACCTAAAGACCTTAGTTGGAATTTCTAAAAGGCAAAGCCTTAGACGCAGGAGCCAAAGTTAGATGATATCTTATCAAAACCACAACCCAGCCTCCACCCAGCTTAGCTAAGATGCTCAGTCCCCTTGCCATCTGCTTCCAGAGGGTGGGGAGCCCTCTCCAGAGTTAGATATTACCTGGAGACTTTATATATATTTTTTCATACACAGATGTTGTATGGCATTCAACAAAAATTACAAGGCCTGACAAGAGACAGGACCAAATGACTGAAAATAAATAGAAAAACAGGCAATACAAACAGACTGTGCAGGTGACTAAAGTACTGGAAGTAAACCAGGGCTTTAAAATAACCATGATTAATATATTTAAGAGAAACAAAGCAAGAGAAGGAGAAAATAGATGAAAAGAGAATTTTACTAGAGAATTGGAATCTATGAACTTCATAGTCCAAGAGACTGAGAATATAGAGAACGCATTTGAGCTCCTCACCAGCAGAGGGATTTTGAAAATGCTGATTCAGATCTGTATGAGCTGGAAAACCTTATCGCCCAGAGTCTGAGGGGAAAAAAAAAAAGTCTGCCATCACTGGCTGTCATTCTCTGTACCTCTCAAGTGGCTTCCTTTAAGGGACACGTATTGTACAATGTGTTCTGAGTCACTCCGCTCCACAAACTCAGTTGCCTGGCATAGAGCTCTGTTTACCTGGAGAAAGAGGAGCCTTTTGCTAATTATCCTAAATACATCCTTCGAGCAATGTGTGTTGGGAATACTAGTAGTTAAGATGTTCAAGAAGTTGAAGCCTCTCTGGGATGACCTTTGAGTTGACACCAAGTGACAAGGAACCAACCAGGAGAGAACTAGGAAATGTGGTCTGGGCAGAGCGGACAGAGAGAGTAAAGAACTCTGAGGCAAGAATATGTTTGGTGATCAGTCAGGGGTGGACAAGCTTTTTTGGAAAGGGCCAGATAGCACATATTTTAGGCTTTCAAGTCACACAGTTCCTTCTGCAACTACTCACTTTTGCTGTTACAACAGTAAACACCGACATAAAAGGAATGGGTGGCAGTTGTCCAGTAAAACTTTATGGGCACTGAAATGTAGAATTTCTTCTAATTTCCACACGTCACAAAACCTTCTTTTGATTTTTTTCCCCCATTTAAAAATATAAAAACCATTCTTAGCTCTGGGGCCATAGTTTGCTGGTATAAGTTCGTTTAGGTAGGCTGGTATCAGATCGTGGAGGACATTTCAGACATGGTAACAATCAGGTTAAGGCCAAGCCCCTTTCCCCCTCCAAATGGAAAGCCATTCGTCAGTGTAACTGCAGGCCAGGGTACCAAACGGGAGATGCAGCTTCCTACAGCTCATGGAAGATGATCAGGTTTGTTTTATTTTTTCCCATTCACGAGAAAGAACAAACGAACAAAAAGACAGGCAGACAGACAGACGCACACAAGGCTCAAGGAAGACGATCAGGTTTGTTTCATAACACACACACACACACACACACACACACACGCACACACACGCACACCGAGCCAGAAAGCCAGAGAGGACGTGAACAGGTTCACGCTGACGTTTCTCCAGCACGCACTAAAGGTTTCAAAGTTGGGTGCACACCTGCTCCCAGCCCCAGCGCACCTGCTGAGCGGTACTCCGGCCTCGTCTCGCGAGAGCGTGCCGTAGTAGTGGCCTCCACCCCCGCCCCTCCCCCCCCCCCTCCCCCTCCCGCCCCCGCGCCCAGCCCCCGAGGCCGGGGGCACTCCCCGCCGGCTGCCCCGCCGCGCGCTCCTCCCCCGCGCCCCCGCCCGCCGGCCCGCACGCACGCACGCCGGGTAGTAATTTCCACGCGAGCTCCGCAGCCCCGCGAAGCCCGCCCCCAGCCCCACCGCGCCCCGGCCCGCGCCGGGAGCCGGCCCCTCCGCGGGCAGGTGCGCGAGCCTGCGCGCGCCGCGGCCGCCTCCTCCCGCGGGTCCC
>NW_026057586.1:77107702-77256532 GCF_023721935.1 Panthera uncia
CCTCCTCCTCCTCCTCCTCCTCCTCCTCCTCCTCCTCCTCCTCCTCCCCTCCCTCCTCCCCCTCCTCCCTAAGTGTACAGACAGCATCACATCACCTGGTTTGCTTCAGAGAAACAGCATCTCTCCTTTTCAGGGACCAGAGACTCAGAGAGAGGAGACATTCTAATGGAGTCTGCTTGATACCCCAAAATAAAATAATAAATTTTGGCTCTTGTCCCCTCCTCCCACCCCACCCCCTCAGCCCTGTGTGAGATGTTGGGTTTCTTCTTCATGAGACATTGTTGAGAAGTCGCAGTGGTTGGAGAGCGTAGGGGGTAGACTACCTCTACTCCCCCCCCCCCTCTTTTTTCTCTCTGGGAGGAGGAGGAGGGGAAGGGGGCTTGCCGAGCAAGCGATGGATGAGGAAAACATGACGAAAAGCGAGGAGCAGCAGCCTCTGAGTTTGCAAAAAGCCTTACAGCAGTGCGAGTTGGTCCAAAACATGATAGACCTGAGCATCTCCAACCTGGAAGGGCTTAGGACCAAATGTGCCACCTCCAACGACCTCACACAAAAAGAGATCCGGACCCTGGAGGTAGGTGTCGCCTATGGGGGGAAAAGGCAATCTTTCCTTCCCTTTCCTTGCTCCCCACCACCCCCTTTCCTTTGATTCTGTTTGTTGGGGGGGGGGGAGGGTGTGGGAGGGTGGCAGGGCGGGCACGATTTGGTTTTCTGTGATTTATCTTCTTTGCAAAGCCTGCACTGGATGTCCCTTGACTGTACCGCTGTCATCTACGCTTGGCTGGATGTTGGTAGTAGTAGTAGTAATTGTTATTCTTTATGTATTATTATTCCTGCGGCTGTTATTATCATTTGCTTCCTCTCCGAGGAGTGAGTTCTCTCTTTTTTTCCGCTTCTGGATTTGTTTATATGCCACGGGGGCTTGTGTGCTGGGTAAGACATTAAGGCGCTGCAGAGAACCCACGTGACCTTGCGCATTCTGCAGGTGGTCAAAAGGTGGTTTTTGCTCCCAGAACGGGGCTGCCTATAAATATAGACCTCTTCTGCTCTGGGCCTCCTTCGCAACTCCGCGATTGCTCCTTGGAATTTGTTTTTGCTTTTGTTTTTGTTTTATTTCAGTGATATACATGTCAGGAGGCAAGATGCATTAAAAAAAAAAAATCCCCTTTGAGCTACCCGTTTCCAAATCAAATCGTTTGATGCAGGGAGCTGTTGCAGGCCTGAAACGTGTAAAAAGATAACAAAAAAATATGCCTGGATCAGCACACACAAGTGGTGTAGGAAAATACTCTTGAATCTCCATAGGACGGGTGAGGAGAGGGGTCGGAGGAGGAGTCATCGCTGGCGAGTTGTAACATTGTCTCCAACAGAACTTGAGGGGGAGTTTGAAGCAGTTTGGGGGGTGGGGTTCGATGCAAAGTTACTCAGACAGAATATGGCAGAATTTATTTCTTCCGAAGGCCATTTGGTCAAAGGAGGAAGGTTTCAAGAGCCTTAGAAAATGTCTGGTGTGCACGTAATCACTGGGCATCCACGTTTGTTGGAAACATCCGAAGGGTTCCACTCACTTCTCCTTCAAAACAGCTGTACACACGGCTTGATTAAATTTGGGAACTCCTATTAGCTGGCATTTGCTGAGGGTGGTGGCTGTGGGGCTGGAAGCAAAGTAAAGGGGTTCTCCCTCTGGCGAAGCAGGCATGTGCAGTGCTGGGGAGGTTCCCTGTTTCCAGCCCACGAGTTTCCAAGGCCTGAACTCTTCAGCCCCTACTGAATCTTGGAGCCCTGTGCCTGGGTTCCAGCACGGATGAGCACCGCTGTCTGATTTACTTTTAAGTCTTTTTTTTTTTTTTTCCTCCATGATTTTAACTTTGGTTGTCAGCACACAGAAAGGTCATCAGTTTGAAAGTGGAGTGTGTGTGTGTGTGTGTGTGTGTGTGTGTGTGTAATATGCTGTTTGCTACCCTACAATGCATGTCTGTGTGCCCCTGTCATCTGGGAAAATTTCCGTCTTGGTGTGAGCAGTGCCCAGGATAAGATTCTGTTCAGAACTGCGGGTGTTGAGTAACTAAATAACTCAAAAGGGCCACCTGAGTTCTCTTCTGGCCCTTGGAGTCAGGAGTCCCAGGTGCTAGTTCATGTATTACTGTGCGCGTTTCTCCTGTTTTCTTTTCCTCTTTTCAACATGCCCCATCCTCTCATAACTCCTTGATGATGGTAATGGTCACAGCATATCCTGGACTCCATGGCTTCTTTTCTGCATAGAGGTTTTCTTTGCAAACTGGGGGATGGAGTTGCCGGAGGTTAGAGTTATTGGGAGTGCATCTGGGTGTTAGTTTCCTGGTTCCGGGATGCCACAGATCCCTGGTTTCGAGATTGCTCAGGGAAGGGTCTCCAGCAGTCAGGCCAGCTTCTTGCTTCTCAGGTCTCTGGGGCTGGGGTGGGGACACTGAGGAGGGGCTGAAGACCCCGGGTGCAGCCAAGTCCTGCCAAACCTCATCTAGGCTTTGGACCCGAGGCTTTTTTTTTTTATCCCCCAAACTGTCACATTTTGTATGTTAAAACAGTCTGAGGGAGCTCATTGAAAATGCACATTCTCAGCCTCTAACCCCAGAGACTCTAATTCAGGTGGGACTGGCAGGAGGCCCAGGAATCTGCATTTCATAAACAGTCCAGGTGTTTCTGATGCATGTTTTCACATCGACACTTTGAAAAATACCACCATAATAGGAGGTAGGTGGCATATTTCTGCTCTTTGATGGTAAGGACTCCCTGCTCACAAACACTGGAGTAAGTAGTGAATTGAACAGACCATCCCTGAAAACCATGATAATAAGCAAAAGTTAGTAGCGTGCAGATCACCCCATATACAGCATGGACTTAGCCTTCAAGATGTGTACTGCATGGTTAGGGAGACAAGGCTAATAATAATATACGTGTGAAATAATGATGAAATCCAAACAGCAAATAATATGGGAGACAGCATGTAGGTCCATTAGGAACGTGTTCAAGCTACACGAAATGGAAAATCCAAGCGCAGTTTTAAAGCAAATGATGGCTTCTTTTTCTTGTATCGCAAGAAGTATGAAGGTATATGGCTGCTTGAGTTGGGTCAGCAAGTTAGTAATCTCGGGACCGTTGTCTCTTTGAGTTCTCAATGGCCTCTTCCTTTTGGTTGCAAGATGTCTTCTAAAGCTTTAGCTGTCTCACTCAGGTTCAAGGCAGGGAGGAGGGGGACCGGGCGAGGAGCAAGCAGGGATAAAGGGTTCATGTCTTTGTTTCGCTACCTACCCCACAGATGATGTTGAATTATCTCTTCTTGGCCAAAACTTGCTCAGATGGCCAGTCCTTGCCTCAATGCTGGGAGGTGGGGACGTGGGGACACCATGGTAAGTGGGTTAGATGAGTCATGGTCCATCGCCTGGGTTGACTGGTTGCCACCCCATACATGCTGGCATGGAAGAAAGCATGAAGGGATATTGGGTGGATAGCCAACAACAAGGGCCATGGCGTGTTATCAGGAGGTAGTCTAGCAGAGAAGAAAGACCATGACCTTTGGAGTTAGACAAGTAAAGTTGTAAATTGTAGCTTTTCTACTTACTTTATCTTGGGCTAGTGATTTAAATTTTCTGACCCATGGTTTAATTTTTGGCAAAGTGGCAATAAAAGAATAACATTACCTATTTCAGTAGTTACGAAGATCGAAAGGGAGGACATTTTCAAGGGCCTGGTGCCATTTGTAACACAGCTGCAGGTGCTGAATAATTGATAGTCATGATGATGATGATGGTATGATTAACATTACGTGGTGTGGAATAGATGACATGGAAGGGAACAGCTCAGATCAGGGGTAGAAAGGGAAGAGTTTGAACAGCATTTCTGAAGTGTGTTCTGTGGGTCCCTTGGTCTGAAAAATTAGCATTTTTCATTCTTCCGGCGAGTACTGAAATCTGGGCCCTGTACTACGTGCTGGTGGTCAACAAGTACTCTGTAGACAAAACGAATTCCTTGGAGAATTTGGCAAAGGTTGAGCTAAACAAAGGGAAACAGGCATCTTTACTGCAGAGACTTCTCAGAGCCGTTAACGATACCATCTATGTGCACGGTGACTCCGAGAGAGTGTGGAGTCTGCGGTGTTTCCTTTTTCCAAGGATATCCCTTGGGATTGATGTTCCATAGAATACACCCAGGGAATCATTTGGCAAAGCAGTTAGGGTAGCTCTCTTGGTTGGGGAGCTGGGGACCCTGAGCGCAGAGAAGGATGGGGAGAGCTGGCAGGTGGAGAGAGCTCGCTCAGCAAGAACAGCTAACCAGATAAAGGTATTTCACACCAGTTCGTGCTGTGCCTTCGTGGGGCAGCTGAGAGACCAGTTGGTCTAGAATGGAGAGTACCTGATAGAATGTCATAGGAAATGAATTTAGGTCACAAACTCTTGAGATCTGACTAAGGACAAGGGAGCCAGACTGACAAAGTTTCACTCCTTTGAGGAAGGAGATAGAAGTCTTCAAAGGTTTTGGAGTGAACACAATAAAAAGTTGTTTAAAGGTTAGCCTGCCAGCAGCCTGCAGCAAGGGCCAGCAAACTCTTTCTGTAAAGGGACAGGTAGTAAATAGTTTAGGCTTTGTGGGTCATACAGACTGCATCACAGCCTCTCAGCTCTGCTGTTGTAGCGCGTAGCAGCCGCAGACGGACAGTTTTCCACTGCAGCTTCATTTATCGCCCCTGAAATTGAAATTCGATGTAATTTTCACATGTCACGAAATACTATTACCCCCCACCCCCACTTTTTTTATGTTTAAAAATGTGAAAACTATTCTTAGGTTGTGGGGCCTTATGAAAACAGGTGGTGGGTCAGATTTGGCCCAAGGGCTAGCTTCCTGATCTCTGACCTCTAGGGTGGATGATGCGGTTCTGCTGATCTTGCCCACATCACTCATGTGGTTGTGTGATCATCAGATGGCTCGCTAGGCTGGATGGCCCAAGGTGGCCTTGCTCACATGGCTGGTGGTTGGTGGGGGGACGTCAGTTTTTCTGCACATGGCTTTCCAAAAGGACAGCTGGATTCCTTACCTCGTGGAAGCAGCCATGTTCCAAGAGAACAAGCCCCTTTGCACAGCCCCTCTGAGGCCTCTGCTTCTGTAACCTTTGCCAGTGTCCCATATGCCAAAGCACGTTAAGTGGATAAGCCCAAAATCAATGTGGAAATGTCTATCTAAGGGTATGGATTCTAGGAGGTGTGGTTCATCGGAAGCCAATGAACAATCTCCTATAATAATGTAACAGCTATGGAAGAAAAAAAAAACCCCAAACCCCAAAATAAAACCAAAAGAGCATGGGAAAGAGGGAGGGTCATGGGATGGTCAGCAGAGGCCCCCTTGAGGTTTTACTGCTTGAGGAAGCAAACCAAGACGTATCTGGGGAAGGGACCAGGCAGAGGGAAGAGCAAATTTCTTGGGTGGGAACGTCCTTGGAGTGTCGTTAGAACAGCAAGCAGACCACTGTGGTTGGAGTTGAGTGGGTGGACGGGCAAGGGGTGAGGGACACAGTGGGAGACAGAATCAGGGCCCTGGTGATAGCTTTGATAAGATACTTGGATTTTTTCCTGAGTGTGAACGGGGAGGTGACTGACTTAGATTTTTAAAAGATCCTTCTGATTGCTTCAGGGAAAATAGACTGCAGGGATTAAGAATGGGGGCAGGGATACAGTTTGGGAGATTGGTGTGCAGGAGTCACTGTGCTTGGGACTATTAAGGTGGTTGGCGGGATGGGGCCGGCGGCTGGATTCAGAACGTCAGGTGTGCACGAGGCGTTCATGAATCAGATATGGGGAAAATAAAGAAGGGAGGGTTATCCCTGGGTGTTTGGCTTAAGAACTGAGCGAATGGTGGTGCCTTTATTTGAAACATGAGGACTAGAAGTGGGATAGGTTGGGGTTGATGGTCAGGTCCTGTTTGGACATGTTCCATTTGTCAAGTAGGCAGTTGGATATTCCATCCTACAACTCTTGAGGAATGCTGGAGATACAAAATGCACTTAAAATGTCAGGAACAGCTTTTCATATCATTAAATATTATTAGTGGCTGCGTGCTATTCTATGGACGTACCGTAATTTAACAAATCCTATTGTCAGATCGTGTACATTTACAACTTTCTGTCATTATAAATAACGCCACAGTAGATATCCTTGTGGTTTGTAGCGGTCCTTTGATTCCAGCCCAATTGCTGAATCCAAGGCTATGCCAAGTTTCAGGACTTTTGGTAGGTTTTGCCAAATTACCTTCCCCCAGCCGTGTGAAAAGGGCCTGTTCCCCCCCATCCTCAGTATGGGTTTATGCTTTATTTTTTTGGTTGCCTATGTTTTGATGACTGAGAACTCAGGGTTTAAGGAGGCAGTTGCTTCAGGTTAGAATCTCATTCTTCCTGTTTCTAGTTGGGAAGGAGCTGGGGACCTGTGGACATAAGAGGAATACTTGGTTTTCCATACAAAGCGGCCCACCCTTACCCCCTTCTGCCTTGTTCTCATAAAGATATGGCAGGAGGTGGTCTCACAGCTCCGAGTTAGTGGCAGAAGTTATTTCGGAAGGGTTCACTATCCCATCTGGGTTTTTGGAACGGATCCCGTTAGGGAGCTTGTGATTTTTCATCCTTGAATGGACAGAATACTGAGGAGTCTTCCTCCTCCCTCCAGAGAATCGGTCATTTTCTGGGCTCCCACCCTCTGGGCCCCAAGTCTTGGGACCTGGCCTTCCTCCTTGCCCTCAGAGTGCTGCTTTGGAGCTGGGGAATGGGGAGGTGTCCAGAAGCTGAGGAAGACAAGGGACACCGGGCAGCTGCGACAGAGGATGGAGAAGCTGAGGGACGGGGAGGAGAAAGTCAAAGCAGGGACTCATTGTCTGCAGGGTTTCTGTGACCCTTGCAACATCTCTCCAGTGGGCAGTGACTGCAACAGTGGTTGTTCCTGTTTTACAATTGAGTTTACTGAGGTTTAGAGTCACTGATGTGACCCAGTGTGACCCAGTGTGGAGGTTAAGACAGCCCCAGATACAGGAAGAGGTTTACTGCTCTACTGTGGACTCCCCAAAGGTGGCATGGCCTGGAAGGGAAGACGAGAGCAAACAGGGCAAAGGGGAAGTGCTGGTGATTGAGTTAATGAGAATCATCATGGTGGCTCCCTCTGCTGCTCATATACTTTGAGTTCATGGGTGACTTTATAGATGAAAACTATTGGAGAGAAACATAGAACCAATGGAGACAGAGTAGGGCATCCACAGAGACAAGGAAGAATGAGAAACAGAGAGGGAAACAGACCTGAGTGGTGACTTCTGACTGAAATGGTATAAATGGTGTGATTATATTGGTATAAAATACACACCAAGTTCTGACCTCTTAGTATGAAGAAAAGATCTCATATGAAGGAAGATCTCATTAATAATGTTTTTAAGTTTCTTTATTTATTTTGAGAGAGACAGAGAGAGTGAGCAGGGGAGGGGCGGGGTGGGGGGGGGGGAGAGAGGATCTGAAGCAGGCTCCGTGCCCAGAGCAGAGAGCCTGATGTGGGTCTTGAACTCGTGAACTGCAAGAGCATGACCTGAGCTGAAGTTGGATGTTCCACTGACTGAGCCACTCAGGAGCTCCACCATTAATAATATTTTATATTGACGACATGCTGCCATGATATTATTTCAGAGAGATTGGGTTAAGTAAAATTTCTTAAAATGAATTTCGACTGTATCTTATCCCTCTTTTTTCCCCTGAGGCTACTACAGAATTTTAAATTACACAGGTGGCTCACTGTATATTTCAGCTGGACAGTGCTGCTTTTGGCCATTGAGGTGGTTTCTCTGTTTTGCTGTAGTAGAAATCTTGTTCTTGATAAAGACTGAGAATATGCCCCCCCCCCCCAGGGTTACTAGTCAGCCATTGATTAGAGCAGTGGATGCATTCCAAAGACACATGCCCTGAGTTTCCCTGGATCAGTAGGAAAGTGATATGAAGGCTCAGAAATAATAACTTAATTGAGTCTCTAGAAATTTTCATGGATTCTTGAAGTAGTATAACTTAACGGTTAGGACGGCTTGGGATCCACAGTAAGATTGCTTGGATTCCAGCCTGAGTTCAAGGTACACTAGCTAAGTAACCTTGGGCAAATGAGCTCTCCTTTTCTGAGCTTCAGTTTCCTGGCTTATAAAATTGGGATCACTTTGCATAGGATTGTTATGCTGATTACATGGGATCTTGCATTAAGGAGTTGAGCGGAGCGCCTGGCACAAGGCAAATGCTTAAAGGTTGTTAACTTTGATGGGTTTCATGATCATCCCCCCATCCCCGCCAATAGATTGGCTTGGGGAGGTTAGGGGATCTCAGGTATCCAGGGAGGTGCCACCCTTGAGTGTATCCTTCATTTATTCAGTGGATCTAACTGAACTCCCAATGTGTGAGAGCAAGGAGTGAGAAGAAACCCGTAGAAGCCTTCCATCCTTCCATGGGATGACGGCACACCTGCTGGGCTGCAGGTGACGTAAGGGAACAACATTCTGATACTAGGTATGGATCTTTGAATTCGCCCACAGATGACTCACTCCCCATCAGTGCCTGGCAGGCTTTAGTCTTTAAACCGTGTGCTCAGCTCACCTCCAAGCTGGATAACAGTTACGGCGTTGGGCCTTGTAGCTCCTGAACTTCTCTTAAGCTTATGAGGTGAAGAGAACGGTGGTATCCAATTGCTCGAAAATCATATTCTCTATATTCTCTCAAGATAGAAGGATGCTTAAGGGGTTGGCTAGGCTTACCTTTTGGCCAGTGTCCAGCGTGGTGATTTGGGGTGAGCACTACCTCCTATGGTGGCCTCTTAAAAAATTCATTTTTTAATGGCAGTAAAATATACATAGCATAAAATTTACCATTGTAACCATTTTAAAGTGTGCAACTTGGTGGCACAAAATACATTTACAGTGTCGTGCAACCATCATCGCTATTTATCTGCAGAACCTTTTCATCATCGCAGATAGAAATCCTGTGCCACTGAGCAATGAATGACTCTCCCCAGCTGCATGGTAACCCTGCTTTCCTGTCTGTACGAATTTGACTATTGGGTATCTCGTGTGAGTTGAATCGTATGCCCTGTACCTTTTGTGTCTGGCTTCTTTCCCCTGGCATTATGTTTCTAAGGTTCATCCACATTGTAGTAGGTGTCAGTTCTTCATTTCTTTACATGGTTGACTAATATTCCATTGTATGTATAGTCCATATTCTGTTTATCCAGTCATCTGTTGATAGACACTTTTGAGTCGCTTTCACCTTTTGACTATTGTGAATAATGCTGCTTAGAAACTTCGATGTACAAGTATCTGTTTGAGTCCCCGCTTTGAATTCTTTTGGGTCTGTATCTAGGAGTGGAATTGTTGGGTCATATGGTGAATCTCTGTTTCATTTTTTGAGGAACTGCCGTACTATTTTCCACAGTGGCTACACCATTTTACGTTTCCATTGGCAAGGTACCAGGGTTCCAATTTCCCTACATCGTTGCCAACACCTCCTATTTCGGATTATTTTTTCATTAATTTTTTTAAAATTATAGCTTTCCTACTGGGTATGAAGTGGTATCTCATTGTGGTTTTGATTTATAGTTTCCTGATGACTAATGATGTTAGGCATATTTTCATGTGCATATTGGACATTTGTATGTCTTCTTGGGAAAAATTCAAATTCTTTCACAAGGGCAGCCTTTTGATTGGGGTGAGTTATAGTGGTTGGAATTATTCTCTGTCTTTTCAGTTGAGTCTGCTCTCTGATGACTTAGATCCTGTGGCTCTAGTCTCTGGAGCAGAGAGAATGAGGCCACTCCTTCTTCTGGCTGAGAAAACAGCCTCAAGAAGAGTCTGCATCTAAGATCTGGAACCCACCAGGTAGAGACAAGAGATAGCTGTGCGCACAGACTCCTGACAAGTCTCTGGCCCAAATTCTGCAGCCACCACCTCTCTGCTGTATCCTCTGTTAGTTCCAGTACAAAATTCCAGAATCTTGGAGTCATTGGCAATGGCGAATTTCCCCCTTTGCGTGTGCACCTCTCCTAGCCAGAGAATCATGCTTCTAAGAAGTAGTTGTGAATGTTTCTCTGTGTGCTCATCCTCAAAGGTGCTGGCGTGGTGCTTGGGCGGGGTTGGGTGGCTTGGACTCCAGCAGTAAGGGAAATAGGTATAGAAAAGAACATCAATCAAGTGAGGGCATTCTGGGACTTTATTAGTTAGGAGGCAGAGCACATTTAGATGCCCCTTTTTGTATTTTTACCTTTATCTGGCTTGGAGAAACAGAGCTTTGTGATAAACCCTAAAAGCAATATTATTCTTTTAATATGTTGCTGGATTTAACCCATTAATATTTTGTTGAGGGTTTTTGTGTCCATGTTTATGAAGGATGTTGCTGTGGTTTCCTTTTTTTGTACCACGTTTGTTTAGTTTCTGTATCAGGTACACTGGCCTCATAAAATGAATTGGGAAGCGTTCCCTATACTTCTGTCTCTGGAAGACATTGTGTACAATTGGTTTTATTTCATCTTAACATATTTTAAATGCTGGTAGAATTCAGCAGTGAAACTACATGGACCTAGAGATTATCCTTGCTATTTTTGGGGTGTGGAAGTTTTTGAACTATAAATTAAATTAAAAAAATTTATTCTTGGGGTGCCTGGGTGGCTCAGTCGGTTAAGCATTTGACTTTTGCTCAGGTTATGATCTCATGGTTCGTGGGTTTGAACCCCATGCTGGGCTCTGTGCTGACAGCTCGGAGCCTGGAGCCTGCGTCGGATTCTGTTGCCTCCCTCTCTCTCTGCCCCTCCCCCTCTGTCTCTCTGTCTCTGTCAAAAATAAATAAACATGAAACATTTTTTTAAAAAAATTTATTCTTGGGTGAATTTCAGAAGTTTGTGGCTCTTAAGGAATTGGCACATTTTATCTAAATTGGTGAATTTACATGCCTAGAGTTGCTCCTAGTATTCCCTTATTATCCTTTTAGTGTCTGTGGGATCTTTCATTGCTGATGTCAGTAATGTGTGTTTTTTCTCTTTTATTCTTTGCCAGTCTGGTTTATCAGTTTTAGTCACCTTTTCAGAAAACCAGGTTTTGGCTTTATTTATTGTCTCTGTTGTTCTGCATTCAATTTGATTAATTTTTGTTTTCATTATTATTGCCTTCTGCCTGTTTTGGCTTTATTTTGCTTTTCTTTTTCTGTTTTCCTGAGATGCTTAGACTGTTGATGTGAGGCCTTTCTCCTTCTCTGAGTATTTATTGCCACCACTTTCCCTTGAAAGACTGCTTTAACCGCACCCCACAAATTTTGATACGTTGTATTTTCATTTCTTCCTCTCCGATGCATGTATATTTTTCAGGCGCAGTGTTGTTCAGTTTTCAAGGGTTGTGGATATTTTCTGTTCTTGACTTCTGGTTTAATTCACTTATGGTCCATGAGGACATTTTATGTGGTCTCAATTATTTTAAAAAGCTTAGGGTTTATTTTATGACCCAGAATATCTTCTGTCTTGGTGAATGTAACGTGTGCCCTTGCAAAGAATGTGCGTCCTGCTGTTGACGGGTACGGTGTTGTAGAACCACCAATTGGATCCAGTTGGTTGATGGTATTGTTGAGATCCTCTATATCCTTGTTGATTTTCTCTCAAGTTGTTTTACCGATTACACTGAGAGGAGTGTTGATGGCTCCTCCCGTCATGGTGGATTTGTCCCAATTCTTCTTGCAGATCCATCAGTTTTCGCTTCATGTATTTTGAGCTGTTTTGTTCAGTGTATACACTTGTTTTCTTAGTGACTTGCCCCTTTTCATTGTGTAAAGTTAGCATTTATTCCTAGTACTTTTTCTTGCTCTGGAAACTATTTTCTCTGATAATAATATAACCACCCTAGCTTTTATTTTTGTAGGTTTTTAAAAATTGAGGGAAGGGGTGCCTGGGTGGCTCAGTCAGTTGAGCATTTGACTCTTGATCTCGGCTCAGGTCATGATCTCATGGTTTGTGGGTTTGAGTCCTGCATCGGGCTCTGTGCTGACAGCATTGTGCCTGCTTGGAATTCTCTCTGTCGCCCTCTCTCTCTGCCTCTCCCCAGCTCATGCTCTCTCTCTCTCTCTCAAAATAAATACATAAATAAATAAACAAACTTAAAAAAATTAAAAAGGGGCGCCTGGGTGGCTCAGTCGGCTAAGCGTCCAACTTCGGCTCAGGTCACGATCTCACTGTCCGTGGGTTCGAGCCCCGCGTCGGGCTCTGTGCTGACGGCTCAGAGCCTGGAGCCTGTTTCAGATTCTGTGTCTCCCTCTCTCTGACCCTCCCCTGTTCATGCTCTGTCTCTCTCTGTCGCAAAAGTAAATAAACGTTAAAAAAAAATTAAAAATAAATAAAAATTAATGTAAAATTCATATAACATCAAATTCAACATGTTAACTACTTTATAGTATACAATGGAATGTTTTTTAGTATATGCTAACTGTTGTACAGCCATCACCCCTATCTAATTCTAGAACACTTCCATCACCACATACACACTCCTTACCTTATACAGGTACACCTCAGACATATTGTGGGTTTCAGTTCCAGACCACTGCAATAAAGTGAATATTGCAATAAAGTGGGTCAAATGATTTTTTGGGTTTTCCAGTGCACATAAAAGTTATGTTTACACTACACTACAGTTTAAGCGTGCAATAGCATTATGTCTAAGCGAGCAATGTATATGCCCCTTAATTAAAAAATAGTTTATTGTCTGGGCACCTGAGTGGCTCAGTCGGTTGAGTGTCTGACTCTTGATTTCGGCTCAGGTCATGATCTCGAGGTTCATGAGCTCAAGCCCCACATCGGGCTCTGTGCTGAAGGTGTGGGGCCTGCTTTAGATCCTTTGTCCCCCCCACACCCCCTGCTCCTGCCCAGCTAATGCCCTCTCTCTCTCACTCTCTGTCTCTCTCTCAAAATAAATCAACTTAAAAAAATTAAAATAGTTTATTGCTAAAAAATGCTGATCCTCATCTGAGCTTTCGGCAGCCTCTTTGCTGGGGGAGGGTCTTGCCTCGATGGTGGTGGCTGCTGACTGATCAGGGTGGGGGTCGCTGAGTTGGGGGTGGCTGTGGCAGTTTCTTAAAATAAGACAACAATGAAGTTGGCCCCATTGATTGACTCTCCCTTTCATGAGCAGTTCCTCTGCAGCAGGTGATGCTGCTTGATAGCATTTTAGCCACAGTGGAACCTCTTTCAGAATTGGAGTCCGTGCTCCCAAACCCCACCGCTGCTTTCTCACTTAAGTGTACAGAACATTCTGAGTGCTTCGTTGTCACGTCAGCAGTCTTCACGGCATCTTCACCAGGAACAGATTCCATCTCCAGGAGCCACTCTCTTTCCATGAGAAGCAACTCCTCCTCTGTTCACATTTACCACGAGTTTCTAGCAATTCAGTCCCATCTTCAGGCTCCACTTCCAATCCCAGCTCACCCGCTGTCTCCACCCCATCTGCAGCTCCTTCCCCCACTCAAGTCTAGAACCCTCCCCACTCCTCCATGAAGGTTGGAATCCACTTTTCCCACGCTCCTGTTAACGTCACTATCTTTTTTTTTTTTTTTTAATTTTTTTTTTTTAACGTTTATTTATTTTTGAGACAGAGAGAGACAGAGCATGAATGGGGGAGGGTCAGAGAGAGGG
Organism: Panthera uncia; assembly: GCF_023721935.1. Lineage (NCBI taxonomy): Eukaryota > Metazoa > Chordata > Mammalia > Carnivora > Felidae > Panthera > Panthera uncia. Next base: position 77,121,391 of record NW_026057586.1, read on the forward strand.
AGACACAGAATCTGAAACAGGCTCCGGGCTCTGAGCTGTCAGCACAGGGGCCCGATGCGGGGCTCGAACTCACGGACCGCGAGATCGTGACCTGAGCCGAAGTCGGCCGCTCAACCGACTGAGCCACCCAGGCGCCCCTAACGTCACTATCTTGACCTCTCCCGTGAATCAGGAATGTTCTCAGTGTTCTCTAGAACGGTGAAGGTTTCCAGTTGACTTGGCCCAGATCCGTCAGAGGACTCACTGTCTACGGCAGCTCGTCTAGCCAGATGTATTTCTTCAATAATAAGACCTGAATGTGGAAATGACTCCTTGGTCCACGGGCTGCAGAGTGGACGTCATGAAAACAGCATTAATCTCGTCGTACATCTCCACGCCATCAGAGCTCTTGGGTGACCAGGTGCACTGCCAGTGAGCGCTAATGTTTTGAAAGGAATCTTTGTTTTCTGAGCAGTGGGTCTCCACAGCTGGCTTAAGATATTCAGCAAACCATGTTGTAAACAGATGTGCTGTCATCCAGGCTTTGTCATGCAGGCTTCCATCTGCAGAGCACGGGTAGAGTAGGCTCAGCATAACTCTTAGGGACCCTCGGATTTTCAGAACAGTAAACGAGCAGTGGCTTCCACTCAAAGACACCAGCTGCGCTAGCCCCTAACAAGGGAGTCAGCCTGTCCCTTGAAGCTTTGAGGTCAGGCGTTGACTTCTCCTCTCTGGCTACCAAAGCCCTACACGGCATCTTCCCCCGACCGGCGCTTCCACCTGGACTGAACATCTGCGGTTTAGTGTAGCCACCTTCATGAATGATCTGAGCTAGATCTTCTGGATAACTTGCTGCAGCTTCTACACGAACACCTGCCGCTTCACCCTGCACTTCTGTGTTATGGAGATGGCTTCTTTCCTTAAGCCCCGTGAACCAACCTCTGCTAGTGCCACACGTTTCTTCTGCGGCTTCCTCACCTCTCTCAGCCTTCACGGAACTGAAGACAGTTCGGGCCTTGCTCTGGATCAGCTTTGGCTTAAGGGAGTGTTGTGCCAGGTTTGTTCTGCCATCCAGACCGCTGAAACTTTCTCCAGATCGGCAATAAGGCCGTTTCTTTCCTTATCATTCGTGTGTTCACTGGAGTAGCACTTGTCATTTCCTTCAAGATCTCTTCCTCCGAATCCACCCCTTGGCTGATGGTTGGTGCAAGAGGCCTAGCTTTTGGCCTTGTTCAGCTTTTGATGTGCCTTCCTGACTACGCTTAATCATTTCTAGCTTTTGATTTAAAGTGAGAGATGTGCAGCTCTTCCTTTTACTTGAACACTTCGAGGCCACTGTAGGGTTATAATTGGCCTAATTTCAGTATTGTGGTGTCTCAGGGAATAGGGAGGCCTGAGGAGAGGGAGAGAGACGGGGGAATGGCCGTCAGTGGGGCAGTCACAACACACTCATTTATCAATTATTTTGCCATCTTACGTGGGTACGTTTTGTGGCACACCAAAACAATTACACTAGTAACATCAAAGATCACTGATCACAGATCATCATAACAAATATAATAATTATGAAAAACTTTGAAATATCGTGAGAGTTTCCAAAATGTGACACAGAGACACCAAGTGGGCAAATGCTGTTGGAAAAATGGCGCCGATAGGCTTCCTCAATACAGGATGGCTACACCTTTAATTTGTAACAAACAAACAAACAAACACAACTACATGCAACATCTGTGAAGCGCAACAAAATGAAGTGTGCTCATACCTATTTGTTAGCAATCAACCACAGTTTCCTTGCCCTCCATCCCCTGGCAACCATTCATCTATTTTCTGTCGCTACATTTTTCTTCTTTTCTCGGTGTTTCACATATATGGAATTATACAATATGTGATCTTCTCTGTCTGGCTTTTTTTCACTTAGCGTAATATCTTCGTAGTTCATCCATTTGAATCGTGTATCCGTACTTCATCCCTTTTTGTGGCTGAATAAAATCCCATTGTATGGGTTTATCCACCCATCAGTGGACATTTGGGTTGTTTCCATCTTGTAGCTAATGTGAATAGTGGCGCTGTGAACATTTGTTTGGCCAGGGGCATGGGGCACTTTGGGAGTGAACTGTTTTGCCTCTGCCAGAAACTAAAGAAATGTTCCCAGGTTCAGGCTGGAACGCAGGAAGGAACTCCAGAGTCAGAAGTTCCTACTTTTTTGTGATTGTACGACACTTTCCTGGACACGTTATAGGTTCTTGGTTGGCTATTTAGGTTCTATATACCAGGTTATGAATTGTTTACATAGACTTCAGAAATAGAAGTCATTAAACAAAAATGTCATTTTAAAGACTTTTATAGACATGAAAGCAAATCATATTCATTATAGGAAAAATAGAATATGTGCTTAATTAAAAAGAAAAATGAACACACTCCTCCCACCACCCATAGATGAACATTTGTTAACATCTTGTTGTGGAGTCTTACAGACTTTACCTCACACAAACTTGTGTTTTTATGTTTTAGTTAAGAATAACTATACTTTACATATTTCATAGTCTTAGTCTCCTCTTTTCATCTTAAAGTTGGTTTAAGACATGAATGTCTTTCCCTGTCAAAAGCATTTCAAATGACTCGTAATATTCCAGCATAAAGATAGAGCATAATTGAGTTGACTGCCCACCTTTGGTGACTTATTTGGGGATTTTGTTTGTTTGTTTGTTTTTACTCTCATAAACACAGCCTTAATGACTACTTTTGAAATGAAATCTTTGTGAAGCTCTTTCATTGGTTTCCCTAACAAGTATATGTAAGGTAGAATTACTGTGTGCTTATAAGGCTTTTTTTTCCTCTTGGGCCCAATGGTCCTTTAGAAGGATACCTGTTTATATAGCCTACTTATAAGAGTTGAGGAGAGTAGCCTGTAGCTTTGTGTCTTCAGGAATGACAACGGCGAGAGGGAAGTGTTTCCAGCAAATCTTCAACTTAATAAAAAACATATAAAGTCACTTTACTGCCTTTGTGAGTCAACTTGTAATGAGCCGAGAGGCTTGAGGTGGGCCTGGTTTTTAAAAATGCACACTTTCCTTTGAAATAAATACAGTTAGAATCATGTCAATGACAAGGAAGCCTCATGTGAGATGAGATTTTTCTGAAACGACATCATGAAGGGATGCAGGTTTTATAGAGGAGGCTTCTGATTTCCAGGGATCACGCAGTCGGTCGGTTTCTGGGACCGGGCAGGAAAGGAAAACAGGCCGGGGGTAGGATATTTGGGAGGTGACATATAAGGGCCATGGTTAATTGGAGAGCCTGTGTCACATCAACATATGTCAACATTGCCAATGGATAGTATTTAGACCTAATATTTTTGGATGTTTCCATTTTCCTATGGAACCCTAGAATCAAAACTATGAATAAAAAGCAGACATTGCCTCATTGTTATCTGATCGAGACCTTCACCATTCCCGTCTTTAATTCACATGTGTGTGTATACGTTTAAATAATACTGAGTGAGGAAAAGGGAGGTACAGATAATCAACACTACTGAAATAATTTGTGAACACCAATGGTTTATTAATTGCTATTTCAGATGTTTTCCTCCCAGTCCCACCCATTCATGGTTTGAAAAAAATTAAGGTTATACCGCTTAGCCTGGAGAAGGTGGGATGACCAGTTACCTGTTGATTTGATGATGTTTGCTTATTTTCAGTCTATAATGATGGCAGAGTAAGAGAGGTGACTGGGGCCACACATACACACACTTCACACCTATACGAAAGTAGGGAGAAGAGCATAATGGACCCTTATGTACCCATCACACAAACTCAATAATATTAAATTATAGCCAATAACTCCTCCCCCATCATGCCTAGATTATTTTGAAGCAATTCCTAAACCATCACAGCATTGCATCCTCAAATATTTCAATGTGTATTTCTTTTTCTTTTAAGTATATTTATTCATTTTGAGAGAGAGAGGGTGTAGGAGGGGCAGAGAGAGAGATTGAGAGAGAGAATCCCAAGCAGACTCTGCACCATCAGCACAGAGCCTAATGCAGGGCTTGAACTCATGAACCATGAGATATGACCTGAGCTGAAACCAAGAGTCAGCCGCTGAACTGACTGAGCCTCCAGGCACCCTCAATGTATATTTCTAATAAATACCAAGTACTCTGTTTTAAACATAACCATATAACTATTATGGCATTAATAATTCCTTAGTCACTTATTTTCCTAAGCCACAGATCAAAATACTTAAACACAAAATACTTATACACAAAATACTTATACAGAATTTTTTAAAAAAAATTTTGTTAATCTTTATTCATTTTTTGAGAGAGAGAGAGCACGCACAAGTGGGGGAGGGGTGAGAGAGAGGGAGACATAGAATCTGAAGCAGGTTCCAGGCTGTCAGCACAGAGCATGATGTGGGGCTCAAACCCACGAACTGTGAGATCATGACTTGAGCCAAAGTTGGACGCTTAACCCACTGAGCCACCCAAGTGCCCCAAGAGGGCTGCACTTTTGAAGCAGCCACAGTGGAAGGCATTGCCTTGTCCTAATTCTGCTGGCATTCCTTAAAGACATCCTTGAAAGTCATCTTTCAAGTCACTTTACAAGAAAGCAAGTCTCTTGATTTTTTCTTTATCCCCAGTAGTGGCCTTGATGGTGGCTGTTTGATTCCCAATGACTTTTGTCTGTTTAAAACATGAAAATATTCAAACCTGCTCTCCACGAACAAGATGTGTTGCCATGGCATCTGCAGTCATGACAATGTCCTGGGCACGGTGACTGAAGGGAAACTCCAATAGGAGAGTCATGGCTTTGGCCCTGGGGTACGTCTTCAGCCATTTCTAGTGTCTGCTCCAAAAGGGCACCCGGTCGGTTAGCTCCAGCACACATCCACTCTCTTCTTCAATCATCCCGCTTTGTGTTACATGCGTTAGACCTACAAAGCCATCCTGCCCATGTGGGGCTTACAATGTACAAATACATGTTTCGCGTGTCAGGCGCTGTGCTAGGTGCTGAGTACTAGGTACTGTGCTAGGTATGGGGACACAGTATTTGCTCAAGGTTCCAGGGATGTGAGACTAAAGATAAGACTTGAAGGATGATGGAACTAACTGGAGATGAGGACAGGCTGTTCCAGGCAGAAGGATGATGTGTGCAAAAGCCAAGGGGTAGAAAGATCACGGGGTGCTTGAAGGACCACGTAAGTCCAGCGTGGCGGGATTATAGAGTAATTCAGGCCCATTTGTAGGCGAGGGAATGGGATAGCTCTGCTTCCTTTCTCTAAACTGGGTTCCTTTGCATCCTTTCCCTGCCTCCTCTCCTCCTCATTATAGAAAAATGAGGCGGTCTCATTTGCCAAATTGAATAAAAGTCTAATCTATGATCTCCATTTCTGAAATACGATTTGAAAGCATAACATGAATTTATTGGTCCCCCAAGGTGGAGGCAGGTCCTTGAACACCGCAACAACACAAGCCATCCCTTAATAATGGTACATGGGCAAGACCTCCAGCCGGGCAGGGGGGAGGGGGAGGGAGCATAAAGCCGGGAGGAAAGAGGTGGCGAAATGGAAATACGTTTAAAACCCCATGCTTTGTGGTTTATTATTAACAGCGGGGCAGAAAATGTCTCTACAGAGTTATGAAAAATTCATTAGTAGCATGCTACAGGTCTGAGATGCTGGTCATTATTTGATCAGATTAACGCTAATGAGAGCAGTCTTAAATTAACTCAGATTAAGAGGAGGACTCTCCCCCTTACTGTTCAGTCATATGTGTATAATCACATTTTCTCACAGCCAGTTGCCCCTAGTTGTCTGCTAAGATGGGAACGAGGGGCTTTTTGCAAAGGTGGAACCGGGCCGGCCAAGGGTGCGCTGAGCCCAGATACCATCTTGAAACCAGGGTCCGATGGAGCAAGAGTCCCTGGGCTCCAGCTTTTGCCTCGTCTCCCTGACACCGCTCTTCTCTTTTCCAGACCCCTTTCCTTCTTCCTGGGTCTGCTTCATCCCAAGTACAATATCCCAGCGTTGAGTACCCACAGCGTGCCATACAGCTTTCTAGGTGCAGGGGATACATCCTTTGAGTAAAACAGGCAAAGAGTCCTGCTGTTGTGCCTACTCAGGGGAGACAGACAATAAATAAACATAAGAATAAGAAAAACTAATTGAAGGTGCTAAGTATTATAGCAAAAAAAAAAAAAACCCCAAACAAAATAGAGCAGGCTTCATGGAAAAGGTGACATTTGAGCAAAGATTGAAAGGAAGTGAGCAAGTGAAGATATCCAGGGCAGGCAGAAGAACATTCAGAGTAAGGCAACAGCTCATGCAAAGGTCCTGAGGTCTTGGAGGAACAGCCAGGAAGCTTGTGTGACCAGAGTGGAGCATTGAGGATCAGGTCAGAGCAGGGAAGTAAGACCAGTATAGAGAGTTTTACTAAGTGAAATGAGGTGCGTTGAAGGTCTTTGCACAGAGGAGTAACATGATCTGACTTGAGTTTTAATGTTATCCGTCTAGGGGCGCCTGGATGACTCCGTCGGTTAAACATCTGACTCTTGATTTAGGTTCAGACCATGATCTCACGGTTCGTGGGGTCGAGCGCTATGTTGGACTCTGTGCTGACAGTGCAGAGCCTGCTTAGGATTTTCTCTGTCCTTCTTTCTCTGCCACTCCCCTGCTTGTGTGCACGTGAGCTCTCTCTCTCTCTCTCTCAAAATAAATAAACTCAAACAAATATTACTCATTTAGCTCATGGTTGAGAATAGATTGTGTAGTAGAAGCAGACAGAGGAGTTAGAAGACTATGTGTGTGAGAGATGAAGGTGTCTCACACCAAACTGGTGAGCCATGGTTGGATTTTGGATATATTTCGAAATTACAGCAAACAGGATTTCCAGATTGAAAAAAATTTATATTTGTGTACAGTCGACACATGACATTCCACTAGTTTCAGGTGTACAGCACAGCGATTCGTCATTTCTGTACGTTACGCCGTGCCAACCACAAGTATAGCTGCTATCTGTCCGCATACGACGCTATTACAATACATTGACTATATTCCCCATGCTGTAAGGATTTCCAGATGCTTCTTTCATCTTGCCTGTTGATCGATGTGAAAAAATGATGGTATTTACTGGTTGCGTGAACCCGAACTCTTGGTCGCAAGTAACAGAAACGTACCTCAGATTGCTTTTGCAAAAAGAAGGAATTCTCCTTCCTTATACAATTGAGAAGTTTATGGGTAGCACTCGCTTCCACATGGCTGGATCCAGGTACTTAAAGGCAGGGATGCTTCTGTCTGTCCCTGAGCTCAGCTCTCTTGCTCTGCTACTTTCATTCAGGTGGCCTTTCCTGGTGGTAGCAGGATGGCCACTGGAAATGCGACTCCTACATCTTATCACCTTAGCTGCTGTGGAGGAAGAGCATGACTATTTTCTTTTTTTGTGTTTAAAATAATTTTTTTTAATGTTTATTTTTGAGAGAGAGAGACAGAGCATGAGTAGGGGAGGGGCAGAGAGCGAGGGAGACACAGTATCCGAAGCAGGCTCCAGGCTCCGAGCTGTCAGCACAGAGCCCAACGTGGGGCTCGAACTCAAGAACTGTGAGATCATGACCTGAGCCCAAGTCAGACGCTTTAACCGACTGAGCCACCCAGGTGCCCTGAGCACGACTATTTTCTGGTGTCTCTGATAGATGTCCTTTTTGTCGGTCACGCGTGGTTCATTTCTCTACTCCTGTAGTCAGGAGGGCACTGTGTTCTCCAGTTCAGTTCTGGAGGGAGATCAGCTCTTCCCAAGCTCCTGTGGACTGAGCAGGGAGGTTCTCCAAATAAAAGCTGGGATGTTGTATCCAAAAAGTAATCAGCTTGGTCGGAGGAAAGAATAGATTTTGTCATCCCAGCATAGCTGGAATTCTTAACCCAGAATTCCAGCAAATGCAGGAAAGTCAAAACAGGGTGTAAGGATCGAAAGCGTAAAGCATATCCCGGGGATGTCTGGAAGTTCAAAGTGGGGTATTTCAGAGACCTTTCAACTCAGCATTCACAAAGTCAGCTGGATTTACATAATAGACTCACACCACTAGTCCATTCCAGGAGCAAGAAACCTTTGCTTCCAGCGTGTTCTCCTGTCTGGCCTACCAAGATGGGCCATGTGTCTTTGTTGGGTTAGTAATTGGCTGGAGGGGTGGGACATGGTGCCCGAGTCCCAGCTCCACCAGCCTCTCGCCACTATCTGGCTTTGCAAGTCATATAACTTTACTGAGGCATAGAGGATACTGGGAGAATCTAGGGAAAAAAGGATTTTTATTTTTGTTTGTTTAGTTTTGAGGGAGAGAGAGAGAGAGCACATGAGTGGCGGAGGAGCAGAGAGAGAGGGAGACACAGAATCCGAAGCAGGCTCCAGGCCCTGAGCTGGCAGCACAGAGCCTGATGGGGGCTCAAACCCATGAACCATGAGATCATGACCTGAGCCCAAGTCAGAAGCTTAACCGACTGAGCCACACAGGTGCCTGGAAAAAAGGGTTTTTAAAAAGTGCTTGGGAGGGGCTCCTGGATGGCCCAGCCGGTTAAGCACTGGGTTAAACGTTCAGCTCAGGTCATGATCTCCCAGCTCATGAGTTTGAGCCCCGCATCGGGCTCTGTGCTGATGGCTCAGAACCTGAAGCCTGCTTCAGATTCTGTGTCACCCTCTCTCTGCCCCTCCTTGCTTGTGCTCTTTCTCTCTCAAAAATAAGTAAATGAATGAATGAATGAATGAATGAATAAATAAATAAATAAATAAATAAATGTTTTAAGAAAAGAAAAGTGCTTGGGAGATTGTGGACCCACAAGGCAGGGCCTGACTGCATTGCTTCTGCTTAATGAATGCTTAACATTCACTAACCAGAGTTAGGGTTTCCAGAGAAGATACAGGATGCTCAGTTAAACTTGAATGCCAGGTAAATAATGAATACTATTTCAATATAAGTATACCCAAATATTGTATAGGACATACTTACACGAAAATATTATTTTTATTTATCTGAAACTCAGATCTACATGAGTACCCTTTATTTGCCAAATCTGGTGGCACAAGATGATCATAACAAGGGAGATGTGTTATTGTTACCAATCACTCATGACTGCTCCATGGTAACCACTTCATGCTAGGTAGGACCAGGAACGATGGGACTCCAGAGTGTAGACATCATTAATGGTTTTTTTAATGTTTTTTAATTTATTTTTGAGAGAGAGACAGAGCATGAACGGGGGAGGGCCAGAGAGAGGGAGACACAGAATCCGAAACAGGCTCCAGGCTCTGAGCTGTCAGCACAGAGCCCAACGCGGGGCTCGAACTCACGGACTGTGAGATCATGACCTGAGCCGAAGTCGGATGCTTAACTGACTGAGCCACCCAGGCGCCTGCATCATTAATGTTTTTATATTGGAGGTGAATGAACGTCTTGTACTGTCTTTTGACTACAGGTTTATGGCCAAGTCTGGATTCTCAAATTTGACTGTATACATATGTCAGTCCTATAATACCACATTTAAAAATTTTCCTTTTGAGGGACACCTTGGTGGCTCTCGGTGGCTCAGTCAGTTAAGCCTCCAACTTCGGCACAGCTCATGATCTCACAGTTGGTGAGTTCGAACACTGCATCAGGCTCTCTCTGCTGTCAGTGCAGAGCCCGCTTCAGATCGTCTATCCCTCTCTCTTTCTCTGCCCCTCCCCTGTGTTCTCTCTCTTTCTCAAAAATAAATAAACATTAAAGAATTTCTTCATTTTGAGATAGGTTTAAGTTTTGGGTAACAGTGTTGGGTCTTCCAGGTTTTTTTCTTTTATTTTTTCTTTGAATGTTATTTATTTTTGTAGGAGAGAGAGATAGAGTGTGAGCAGGGGAGGAGCAGAGAGAGAGGGAGACACAGAATCCGAAGCAGGCTCCAGGCTCTGAGCTTTCAGCACAGAGCCCGTTACGGGGCTCAAAGTCACAAACGGTGAGATCATGACCTGAGCCAAAGTCAGACTCTTAACTGACTGAGCCACCCAGGCACCCCTTGGTTCTTCCAGTTTCGAGCCATAACTTTGGTCTTACTCCTCTCAGCATCTCAGTTTCCCCATCTGTACACATAGGATAATGACAGTGCCTACCTCATAATGTGGTCATGAGGGTTAGCTAATATGTGTAGAGTGCTTAGCTCAGCATCTGGCATATGACTGTGCTCTTAAGTGTTAGCTGCTGCAGGCATAGTAAACCTATAGAGATTAATCTGGCTGCTCTATAATCGGTGTTCCAAATTAACTTCTCAGTTCTCTTTGGAAGTTTTCTGGTTGAATCGTTCCTATGGTTTGGGCTTGTGCTTAGCAGGTTGAACCCCTAAAGCAGAATAACAGGATGCAGTGTTGAACTTGACATGTATGGGAAACTTTCAGCTCCAAACTGGGGGGAGAAGGAAGGAAGGGGAAGACTGTTGCCTCTAGGTTTGGTGGGCATGATTTTGTCGGTCTTGACTGTACATTCTGCCCCAGGTCCAAACAGGCATGCGGTGGTTAGCAAGGGGGATGGGCATCGAAGCCTGCCTTTAAGCCGAGCCATGGACACGTGTCCCCTTTTGAGCCAATGTCTTCAGCCCTGGTCCCTAACTATTTCCATCTATTCCTCCGCACTTGGAGGCCCTGAGCAGATGCTGGGGATAGGTAAAAATGAATGATGTCCAGGGGTTGCCCAAGAACAGGGGTAGACGGGGCTAGCCCAAGGTTCACCCTGTGTGTTACATATGCTTCCTTTTGCTTGAGATCATTTAAAATGGAAATGTTTTTCAAGCTTGGTGTTTTTATCCGTGTCCTGCTTAGAGAGAAATGTTTTTAGAGGACTGTGGGAGACACAGCCGCTGAAGTCTCTGTTCTGCAAGACTCTCATAGCTTCTGTAAAAAGAAGGTGCTTGGGGGTTATGAAATTTCAAGAGGCAGGTCAAATCTTGAAATGAGCATTTTACCAGTGAAAGACCAAGTTGTTTGAAAAGTCTGGATTGACTTCAGTGTTAATCTTGTAACCATAGCTAGCATTTGCTTGGCTCCTACTGAATCCTGGGCACTTGCCTGCCCTTTCTGTGCGTGGCTGCCCAAAGTGTGGTCCGTGAGGGCGTGGCACTGGTGCCACCGGGAGCTGGTGACACACAGAGCCTCAGAACCTGGCTCAGACTCATCGAATCGCATCTTAATACAGCCAGGTGATTTGTGTGCACAGTAAAGTTTGAGGAACACCGATTGAACCCTCTGAACAGCCCAGTGTTACACATTGCATTAAAATTTTTATTTTTATTAAAAAAATTTTTTTAATGTTTATTTTTGAGAGAGAGAGAGACAGAGTGTGAGTGGGGGAGGGGCAGAGAGAGGGAGAGAGAGACAGACAGACACAGAATCTGAAGCAGCCTCCAGGTGCTGAGCTGTCAGCACAGAGCCGGACATGGAGCTCGAACTCACAAACCGCGAGATCATGACCTGAGCTGAAGTCAGACACTTAACCGACTGAGCCACACAGGCGCCACTCCATTAAAATTTTTATTGTGGTAAAACATACATACTATTTATCATTTTAACCATTGGTAAGTGTATGATTCAGTGATGTTAAGTACATTGACAGTGTGGTATAATCATTATCACTGGCTGTAACCAAAGTGTTTTTTAAAATAAATGTTTATTTATTGATGTTGAGAAAGAGCAAGAGAGCGAGAGGGAGAGAGCAGGGTAGGGGCAGAGAGAGAGGGAGAGAGAGAGCCAGAGAGAATTCTCAGCAGGTTCCATGTTGTCAGCAGTGAGCCCAATGTGGGGCTCGATCTCACAAACCATGAGATCATGAACTCAGCTGAAATCAACAGTTGGATGCTCAACCGACTGAACCACCCAGGCGCCCCTATACCCAAAACGTTTTTATCATCCCCCGCACAAACTCTGTACCTGTGAAATAGCACCCTTCTCCTTCTTCCCCCAGTGCCTGGTAACCTGTACTTTCTGTCTTTATGCGCTTGTACATTCTAGGTACCTTGTATAAATAGAATCATACAATATTTGTCCTTTCATCTGGCATATTAAACATAGCATGCTGTTTTTTTTTAATTTTAATGCTTATTTATTTTTGAGAGAGACAGAGATAGAGTATGAGCCAGGGAGGGGCAGAGAGAAAGGGAGACAGAATCTGGAGCAGGCTCCAGGCTCTGAGCTGTCAGCACAGAGCCCAACGTGGAGCTTGAACTTACCGACCATGAGATCATGACCTGAGCCGAAGTCGGACGCTTAACTGACTGAGTCACCCAGGCGCCCCCATAGCATGCTGTTTTCAAAGTTCAGCTGTGTGGTTCTAGCGTTTATCATCACCTTATTCCCTTTTATGGCTGAATAACATTCCATTGTACGAACAGACCACGTTTTGTTTATCCGCTCATCTGTTGATGGACATTTGGGTTGGTTCCACTTTCTTGATTTGGGAATAATGCTGTTATGAACATGAGTGTACGTGTATCTGTTGAGTCCTTGATTTCAGTTCTTTTGGGTGCACTCCTAGGAGTATTAACTCCCTTTGCCTATGAAAAGATTGAGATGCAAAATGACAAGGACTTGTCTGGAATAACACAGCGGTTTGGTAGCGATGCTGACTTTCTGCATTTCCGCGGTCCCTCTTCTTGACCCCCAAGGCCCCAGGCACGTGCACTTTAAAGAGAAGGTTGGATGTTTTTCTTCCTTTCTAGTGGTGACAGCACAGCCTTCTGGGAAATCCTGGGCTTCAGAGTCTTCCAGATCTGAGTTCAGATCCCAGCACTTGCCCTGGCTAAGTTTGGTATCATGCACACGTTACCTACCCAATTTCAGGTAGGTCCTGAGGTCCGTTTTCTCATCTATAAAATTGAGATAATGTGCCTACGGCAATTTCTGTGAGGATTAAATGAGGGGAAAAATAATCCAAGTGCCTGACTTATAAGTATTCAGCAAGTAGAATAATTCTGCATGTTAGTAGAAATAAGGAAGTTCCTGGGGCACCTGGGTGGCTCAGTCGGTTGGGCGTCCGACTTCGGCTCAGGTCACGATCTCGCAGTCCGTGAGTTCGAGCCCCGCGTCGGGCTCTGTGCTGACAGCTCAGAGCCTGGAGCCTGTTTCAGATTCTGTGTCTCCCTCTCTCTCTGCCCGTCCCCCGTTCATGCTCTGTCTCTCTCTGTCTCAAAAATAAATAAATGTTAAAAAAAAATTTTTTTTAAAGAAATAAGGAAGTTCCTAAAAAAAAAAAAAAAACCAGTTATACACAGAGGTACCATATGATCCAGCAGCTTCACTTCTGGGTATATACCCAAAAGAATTGAAAGCACGGACTTGAACAGATATTTGTACACAACTGTTTATAGCAGCATTATTTCCAGTAGCCAAAGTGTGAAAACAACCCAAATGTCCATTGATGGACAAATGGATAAATAAAATGTGATACATACACACAGTGGAGTAGTATTCAGCCACGAACAGGAGGAGGCTACAACATGGATGACCCAAGAAAATATTAAGCTAAGTGAAATAAGTCAGACACCAAAAGACAAATACAGTAGATCCTTGAACAACACAGAGGTTAGGGAAACTGACCCCTCCCCCCCGCCACGCATTTCAAAACTCACATATAACTTTTGACTCCCCCCAGACTTAACTACTAATAGCCTACTGTTGACCAGAAGCCGTATCGGTAACATAAAAAGTCAATTAGTAATATTTTGTATGTGTTGTGTATTGTATACCACATTCTAATAACAAAGGCTAGAAAAAAACGCTACTGAGAAAATCACAAGGAAGAGAAAATACATTGACAGTACTGTATTTATTGCAAAAAAATCCATGTATCAGTGGACCCACACAGTTCAAAGCCATGTTGTTTTAGGGGCAGCTGTACTATATTATTCTGTTTACGTGAGAAAGCTAGCGTGATCAAAGTCATAGAGGCAACACTGTGGTTGCCCGGGGCTGCCGGAGGGGGCGATGAGGAGTCCGTGTTTTCCTGGGATCAGAGTTTCAGGTTGGGAAGATGGAAATTTCTGGACATGCATGGTGGTGATGGTCACGCAACGATGTGAATGTACGTAATGCCACTGAACGGTCCACTTACAAATGGTCAAAACTGTACATTTTATGTTAGGTATCTTTTACTACAGCGCAAAAATAAGGAGACTAAAAGAAGGGAAGAATAACTTTTTCCAGGTACTTATTTTATATGGGGCTGCATTGATTACCTTGCCTTTACTACCAGTGTTTGGTGCCTGAGAAAGGCCTGGTTCTTTTTTTTTTTTTAATAATATAATGGTGATAAAATCATCACCCATAAGCGATCAGTGTTGTTATTTGATGCTGACCATGTGTCGGAGACTGGGTAAAACGCTTCCCGTATGTTACCCTGTTTTCCTCCACGCAGTAGCCCGTGAGCTAGGTGCCACCGTGAGCTAGGTGCCACAGTTGAGAGACGAAGTGCGTTTTCTGGGTAGTCATTGGTGGGAGCAGGATTTTAGGGCCTTGGGATGTGCCCTCCTGCAGGCCACCCTGTGGTGCCTCCTGGGATGCCTGCTCATGGGCGATTTACCAGGGGCGCTCTTTGATCTTAATTATGCCTCCACATTGCCGGGGAAGGGTGGGTGGTGACGGTCACTGGGCCACCTCTGCCAAAAGCAAGGCCATCTGTGGCTTTCACTGCCAGTGGCTGCTAAGTGATTTTTCTCCTCTGGGTTGGTATAAACACATGATGAGGAGAACGGATGTTCAGGGAAACTTCCTCAGTGCCAGAAAGTGCTCTTGGAAACGGCACCAGTAGGGTCCCTTCTGGGAGAGACCCACCAGTTTCCTCCATCGAAAGCAGCCCTGACATATGCAAATCAAACTCGTAACTCACCTCCAAAGCAGCAGCTTCCAGACTCCTAATTGAGAGATGCTAATTAGGAATTATGGACTGCTCGTCATCCTTGGGCATGCACTGCACACAATGTTCGGTGCTTATAACACCCCTGTCAACAAGTTATCGAGACTCCTGTTTTTGTTCCAGAAAATATGATGGGCCGGTGAAGCTTTGCGTGGTTCCCTAAGTACGAAACCAAGGCGAGGATGGGGAGAGAGCTGGTTTTTCTTCCCTTTTCTCTGTTGTTCGATTCCACACGCACACGAGAAAGATCACCAGGCGGCCATTACTTCGTTTCTTTTTTTTTTTTTTCATTCTGTATTTTATTACTGAAATACATTGTCCTACCCACACCCCCACACAATAAAAATCTTACCTAGATTCCCCATCTTTCCCCTCAGCCCCCCAGTCAGCCCTACACAAGTGCTCCAGGATTCTCTGCCCACTGGCCATTTTGGAGTGTGTCCATTGGGTAGCCACGTGGAAACCACCTGGTGCCTTTGTGGAGAAAATAGAGGGGGGGCACAGAGCCCCAGGAGGGGCTTATTTGAGGGCCTTGGCCACTTGCTCATAAGCCAGCTCGATCTCCTCGTCATCTGGACAGGTGGAGGCAAACTCTTCCCGAGCATAGGCATTGCGCAAGTATCGATGCACTCCGCGGAACACCTCTGGGATGGAGAATCCCCTGTACTTCTTACATACCACCTGCACTATGTGGAGCTTTGGCAACAGGTTGCAGTCAGCCAGAGTGAGCTCATTGCCATCCAGAAACTTCCTCTGAGAGATACCCTCATCCTCAGCACTGGTCTCATCCACTTCTTCGGGGAGGGGGGATGTCAAGTAATTGTCTAAAACTTTCAGGGCTTTCAGGAGCCCCTTCTCCAGATTGTCATTGAGAGCTGGGTTGGAATTCTTGATGTAAGCAGAAAATTTGGCAAATATGTCCAGCCCAGCCGTGTTGGATTCAGGGTTCAGAGCTGCCAACTTGGGGTACCTTCACGAACAATTCGACCTGCGGTTGTTCTTCAGCCATAGTTGCGACGGGACCAGGAAGCGGTCGGCGCTGGGGAACTGGGAGGGGCCCGGGCCAGGGAAGGCGGGTCTCACAGGCAGGGATTCTCTCCCCCCAGACCTAGGGCTGTCCCTTCGGCTCAGCACAAGCCGGATCAGACCCGCTCACACGAGACGCGACCTCCCCACCAGCCCAACGTACCCCGCACCCCGCTCCTCCAGCTCTCCATTACTTCGTTTCTGAAAAGGCTGCGTTGGCCCACGTCGCACGGTAGATCAGCGCACACTTTGGAATCGGGCCTGCGTCCGGATCCCAGATTTGTTCTTTATTTGTTGTGTGTCTATGAACAGCCCCGTGTCTCAGTTTTTCCATCTGTAGAATGCAGATAATCACAGGACCTACCTCTCAGGGTTAGGATTTAATGAGATAATACATGTAAAATGCTTAGCCCTATGTCAGGCATGGAGGAAGCAATGATATGAATAGCTTATGGCTGCTCCCAGTCTTATGTAGTTATTGTGTAAGATGCCACTACATTAAAAATTATTAGCATGAACTCTCTTCCCCTTTAAGGAGTAAGGTCAATAGACAATTTATTATTATTATTATTATTATTATTATTATTTTAATATTTAAAATTTTTAAAATGTTTATTTATTTTACTTTTGAGAGAGGGAGGGAGGGAGGGAGGGAGGGAGGGAGAGAGAGAGAGAGAGAGAGAAAGAGAAAGAAAGAAAGACACAGAATCCAAAGCAGGCTCCAGGCTCTGAGCTGTCAGCACAGAACCCAATGCGGGGCTTGAACTCACAAACTGAGAGATCATGACCTGAGCCAAAGTTGGACACTTAACTGACTGAGCCACCCAGGCGCCCCTGTTTATTTGTTTATTTTGAGAGAGAGAGCATGAGCAGGGGGAGGGGCAGAGAGAGAGGGAGACAGAGAATCCCAAGCAGGCTCCACACTATCAGCCCCACGTGGGGATCAGTCTCATGAACTACAAGATCATGACCTGAGCTGAAATCCAGAGTTGGAGGTTAACGGACTGAGCTACCCAGGCACCCCTACAATTTATTAGTTTTGAAGTCCTTTTTAACAGAAAATTTTAACATAAAAAGAAAAAATAGTAGAATGAGCTTTTGTGTATCACCCAGATTTAACAATACTTAATAGCTGGCAATCTTGTTTCACTTGTCTCCATCACACTGTGTGTGTGTGTGTGTGTGTGTGTGTGAGAGAGAGAGAGAGAGAGAGAGAGAGAGAATTTTATTTTTTTATTTTTGTTTTATTTTTTAAATGTTTATTTATATTTGAGAGAGGTGGGGGAAGGGGCAGAGAGAGACTGAGACAGAATCTGAAGCAGGCTCCAGGCTCTGAGCTGTCAGCACAGAGCCCAACACGGGGCTTGAACTCACGAGCCATGAGATCATGGCCTGAGCCAAAGTCAGATGCTTAACTGACTGAGCCACCAGGCACCCCTATTTTATTTATAAACATATTTTTTTAAGTGTATTTATTTTGAGAGAAAGAGAGAGAGAGCAAGTGAGTGTGAGAGGGGCAGAGAGAGAGGGAGAGAGAGAAAATCCCAAATCTGCACTGTCAGAGTAGAGCCTGATGCAGGGCTCGGACTCATGAGCCGTGAGATCATGACCTGAGCAGAAACCAAGAGTCAGTCACTTAACCAACTGAACCACCCAGGCGCCCAGAGAGAGAATTTTAAAGCAAATCCCTACGATTATAGACTTTTATCTGTAAATACTTCCAACCTGCATCTCAAACAGATAAAGACGTTTATATAAACACAAAGCTGTTACCCCAGCTTACAAAATAAAAAAGCCTAACTTCTTAATATATTTAATACACAACCCATGTCTAAATTTCTCCATAGATTTTTTAAATGTCTTTTGCAGGTGATTGGTTTAGATGAGGATCCATAAGAGGAGGTCACATTGCATTTGGTTGATATGTCTCTTAAATTCTTAATCTTCACATGTCCCATCTATTTTCCCCTCATCACTTATTTGTTGAAGAAACGGAGTCATTTGTCCCATGGCGTTTCCATGCCTCCTTGGTCTGTGGTTCACCTTGTTCCTGTATCCCCATATTTCCTGCCAAACAATAGCTAAATCTAGAGACGGTTGATTAGGTTCGGGCATATTTATTTATTTTTCTTTTGCAAGAATCCTGGTATTTGTAATGCTTACACCAGAAGGCACACAGATTGCACTTTTAGTGATGCTGAGATTGATCCTATGGGATCAGGTGTTGTCAGCCCAATCTACCCATTATAATGTGTCTCTATAGGCTTTTACCCAATGACTGCATCCACTGACAACTGTATCTAAATCTCTTATTCCATTAGGGGTTGCGGTATGATGCTTTCCAAATTCTATCATTCCTTCTGTATTTTAAGCTATGATTACTTTACAAATAACTTTTGTTTATCACCTTTGTGGTTAACTGTGATTACCCTGAAATCCAGTTTATATGTAAAGGCAGGATACATGCCTATCTATTCTTTCCCTTTACCTACCAAAATTTCAAATATAGAGTTGGTACACCAGCAACATCTAAAGATGACCAGTGATTCTTAAGAGTATTATTATAAGTTAATGGATTGAAAAAAATTGACTTGATATGTTTCGACCCATTACAGACATTACTCTTTTTGAAGCTCAAAATATACATTTTTGGCTACTGGGAACCACTTTAAGTTGCCTCCAAAGTTCTTTGGATATGATCTCAGTTGTCTTGAATGGTTTCCATGCCTTTTGGTACAATAAGTTGTTCCAGGATTATTTTGTTCCCCTTACCTCTGGAATCAGCTGTTTCTTGAAGAAACCCTGATTCTTTTTAGAGAGAATGGTATTTAGGAACCACAGTTGGGCATCAGTGGTGCTCATTGCTAGTGGGTTATCATTCCAGTAGATAGATATGTAGATAGTAGTAGATCTGTCTTTTCCAGACATATTTTTTTAGAAAGAGAAAAATGAATCAATGATATTTTCAACTTAAATGTAAGATTATTATGATTTTACTTAACTTTTGATTTTATATTTGTATCTCATTTCTCTTAAGCTAAGCATCTTGGTTTCTAACTACATTGACCTGGATACTTACATATGTTTCAAAATAGTGATATTTATACTGTTACTATTTAAATAGGAATACTTAGTAATACTTAATAGAATTAATAATTTTGCAATTTTGTTGGTCATTGGGATACATCCTGCTAGATACCTGTACACTCAAAACACTGTTTTAAAAGAACACCTTTTTTTCCTCTCTTTAGCTGTGTCACCAACTTGTCATACAGATAGGTTAATTTGCTGAGGTTTTAAATTTTAGTTTTAGCCTTTGTCAACAAAGCAAATAGATATATTAAAACGTATTAATAGTACCTCTTTCTTACACGAAAACTAGAGTCCATTGTGCACTATATACTCTAATAATCTAAAGTAGGGCACCCCTTGCTTACTTCTACTTCACCTTAGTTATTTGCATCTTTGCATTTATAGATTTGGGTTGCAGTCGATTCTCGTTATTCATAGTAGTTATGTTCTATAAAGTCATCACTGAATTAATGAGCACTGAACCATTGCTCCAGGGGGTCCAGGGGTGGGTTCCTGCAACAATCTGGTCACGTTTTCACCAACTGATCAACACACAGCCTTGTTTTATGTGTGTTTCTGCTTAAAGACACCTTATTTAATGTACATTAATGTTGAACTCATGGCCAACACTACTGTTACTCATGCTTGAACGAAGCTTCTGTAACACAATTTTTCTCTGCAAGGCACATCACAGCCTTCTTGTGCTTAGGAACACTAGACAGCACGTCACCACTATGCTTGGGGACCATTTTTAAACAGTGAAATCACAAAAAAAGCACAAAAATGTGTCTCTAAATAGACCGTAGAAAGGGAGCTGAAACGGGAGGCCAGATCGTCACTTTCTCTGACCTCAGTGAGCAACTCAAATTGTTTATTTGCTCTGCGTATGTCCCCAAATGACTGAAAACACCATGTGAATTGATTTTGGGGTTACGAACACATTTTAGCAAGTGGGAAAATCTGCAATAGGAAATCCATGAATAACAAGGATGAATTGTATTTTATTTGTTGATCTTCACTTTTTTTTCCCCCTCCCTCTCCAAAAAATTGTAAGCCCCATGAGGGGAGAGACCATGCTTGTGTGTGTCTGGTAGACGGGGGAGGCTTAATAATGACGGATGAATGACTCCCCAAGTGAGAATGGATATTTTCTACTCTTATAGCTCTAAATACTTGTGTTTAATTTGTGTTTCCATGCTTCTGAAATAGTAGTTCTTTGTCAGTAAGACACTGGTCGGGTACAACAGTCATCACATCTCTGAACTGTTAATTCTGGGTCTTTAGAAATGACGTACACAAAGTCAAACTCATGTAAAATTCCCCCAAGTTCTTTATTTGGGACTGTTGTTCACCCTACCACATGATCTGCTTGGATTTTTTTTAACTAGGGAACTCTCCTAGTCTGTGCAAACTGTGCTTTCATTCACCCGAAGGTGACTGACATGTCCTCCTTCAGCCACAGAGACTCTGACCAACAGGCTCGTTCCATCGTCCTCATAGCTGATATGGAGCCATGAACTTTAGCCGGTTCGGGAGAATTTCTCACAGAATTTCTCTGAGCAGAAGTTAAAGCATTTGCATTAGATTGGCTGATGAGATTTTGTAGGATGTTGCTAATTTGAGACTCGCTGGGTTTGCCCTGTCTTCAGATAGGTGGGAACATTTCTGGGTGTGATTAACAGCCTAAATATACCACATCAACATGCCTGCAGAGGAGCTAAGCTTCCAAGGAGCTTGGGAAGGAGCCCTGGCTGCTGTCTGGGGAGTGCTTCTATTAGAGTCTCCATCATACTTTGTTTACATTTAGTGCATCAAATTCTAGGCAAATAAAAGTATACAGCCTCCATAAATAGCTGTCACACAAACATACATTTGCTAAACTCTTCAGGGATTTGCATTCGTATATGTAAGAAGAGCATCTACTATTTACTGATTACTTCTTACTTTCAAAGGTTCAAACTACTTTACTAGCTGTGCATTCCTCTGTGGATGCCGTTACAACATTATTTGTGATGGGAAGGCATAGGGTCAAGTGAGTCCAGTGTATTGACTTAGTGATTGATAATAATTACTGTCACTTAATGAGTATGTGTCACGTGCTAGGCATGGTGCAAAGAGCTTAACATTGATTGAATTTAGCCCTCACAGCAGTTCTGAGCAGATTGTATCAACATCTCCATTTTGCAGATGAGTAAGCTGAGGTTCAGAGAGGTGAAGCAACCTACCCAGAGGCACACAGCCTGTTAGTGGCAGAGTCTAGGACTTCCTGACTCTAAAGCCTGTGCGCTAACCGCCTTGGTTAGAAGTGCCTCTAAAAGTTTCTTTGTGATAAGGTCTCACTGTGTGGCCTCAACGACAGCCTCATTCAACTTGCTTAATATTTCTGAGCGTTTATCATGTGCCAGACATCACGGGTGGCATTTGTGCAATTGAGAATAGCAGTGGCAGCAGCCAGCACTTAGTTTTTAATGTGCCCAGTGCTGTTGTGAAGATTTTACACCTATTGGCTCATGTAATCATCATAACCACCATTTGAGGGAGGCCTGATTGTCTCCCATCCAAGTACTAACCAGGCCCAACCCTGCTTAGCTTCCGAGATCAGACGAGATTGGGCGTGTTCAGGGTGGTATGGCCGTAGACGAGGGAGGCCTGATTGTCATACTCATTTTACAGAGGAGGAAACTGAGGCCCAGAGAGGTTAAATCAGAAGTTAAAGCCACACAGTGAATGAATAGCAGCCAGGATTCATACTCAGGCACCGGGGTCTCTGAGCTAGACCACTCCACTGTTAACTGCCTCTTTTTTTTTTTTTTTTTTTTTTTATTTTATTTTTGGGACAGAGAGAGACAGAGCATGAACGGGGGAGGGTCAGAGAGAGAGGGAGACACAGAATCGGAAACAGGCTCCAGGCTCTGAGCCATCAGCCCAGAGCCTGACGCGGGGCTCGAACTCACGGACCGCGAGATCGTGACCTGGCTGAAGTCGGACGCTTAACCGACTGCGCCACCCAGGCGCCCCTGTTAACTGCCTCTAAAAGAGAAATAAAACAGTAGCATCAGGAGTAAGGACAGGACCTAAGTAGCTGTAATTAAATGAGAAGGGTTGTTGTGTGTCCCCCTGCGGTGCGTCCACAGTTTCATAAGTTTGCCCTCCTAGCACTTTGCTACCTGTTGTCTGAAAATCCGTTTTGAAGCCAGGTCGGCCCTAAATTCAGAAACTCTGCTTCTATTTTTTTCCCCCTCTTTAATTTTGGGGGGAATGCAAGTGGGGGAGAGGGAGAGAGATGTGGGACAGAGGATCTGAAGCAGGCTCTGCACTGACAGGCTCACAGCAGCGAGCCCAGTGTGGGGCTTGAACTCATGAACCGTGAGATCATGACCTGAGCCGAAGTCGGACGCTCCCCGGCTGAGCCACCCAGGCGCCCAGAAACACTGCTGCTTTGTGCTCCAGTCCTTCCTCCCCTCCACCCCGTTCTGTGCTGTGAGCAGCCACTCTGGGAACCTGCCATGCCCACCCTAAGCACCGAGTTTATTTACTAACGTTAAGAGACTGCATTATAGGATGTAAGTGTAGGAAAGGCGTTTCACCTCCCTGAGATGCTCTTTCTTTATTTAAAAATTGAAAATCATAACTGCACCTGTCTCAGGAGGCTCTTGTGAGGTTTCAAGTTAAACGCATATGAAGTAGTTGGTTTAATGCCTGGCCTATAGTAAGTGCTCAGTAAATGGCACCAATGCATTACTATTATTGATCTGTTCTATTTCAGTATAGGCAATGCTCTTATTATTATTATTATTATTTAATGTTTATTTTTGACAGAGAGAGAGACAGAGCGTGAGTAGGGGAGGGGCAGAGAGAGAGGGAGACACAGAATCGGAAGCAGGTTCCAGGCTCCGAGCTGTCGGCACAGAGCCTGATGCGGGGCTAGAACTCACAGACCGCGAGATCATGAGCTGAAGTCGGCCGCTCAACCGACTGAGCCACCCAGGCGCCCGTTATTAGTCTTGATTCCAGGTCAAATCCACCGTCATAGAACCTCCTTTATTATTTTTTATCATTTAAGTCGTTAAAAAGTACTGATAGAATGCATGACTCATTCTCCTGGTTAAAAATTAGAATATTACAGAAAGCAAGCACTAAAATATCCTTGACCACCCTTCCAATTCTGGGGGCTTACTCCCTGCTCCCCCAAATTAACCAGCATTGCCAGTTTGCTGTGTATCCTTCTAGGCTGTTTTCTGTGTATTTGCATGTACATCGTTTTGTGTAAAAATACCTATTTTACACATTTACTATGTACGTCATTCTGTAATTCTCTTTTTTCACTTAGTAATATTCCCTATCATTCCTTATTTTTCAAGAATCTCTGTTTTTGCTGATTTTGTGTATTTCTTCTATCGTTTTTTGAGAGTGGAATATTAAAGTATTATTAAATATTTAGAGTATAAAGAGTACTCAACTAGTGGGGTGCCTGGGTGGTTCAGTTGGTTGAGCATCCAACTTCGGCTCAGGTCATGATCTCACGGTTGACGAGTCAAGCCCCGCATCGGGCTCTGTGCTGACGTTGACGAGTCAAGCCCCGCATGGGGCTCTGTGCTGACAGCTCAGAACCTGGAGACTGCTTAGGATTCTGTGTCTCCCTCTCTCTCTCTCCCCCTCCCCTGGTCATGTTCTGTCTCTCTCTGTCTCAAAAGTAAATAAACATTAAAAAAAAGGGTTTTCAACTATTATTACATTGTTTCTCCCACCAGTTCTGAGAGTTTTTTATTTCATGTATTTTGGGGCTTTGTTGTTAGGCACGTATATGTTTATAGATGTTAGTCCCATCTTTAGAGTGCTGCATTATACTCTGTGGAATGTATACCAGTCAGCAGGGGTGAGGGTATGCAGTAACAAACAACCCTCAAGTTTCAGTAGCCTAACACAATAACAGTGTGTTTTCCTCTCATGGTGTATGTTCAGTGCAGGTCAGCAGGGGTCTCTGGTAACAAGAGCTCGTGGGCTTAGGCTGGTGGGGGCTTCAGCCTCTCAGTCACTGAGGCAGAAACAGGGGCTGTAAAGGCTCCCACACTGACTCCTGAAAGCTTCTATTTGGATGTGTTATCTGTCATTTCTACTCTTGTTTCATTGGCTAGAGCAGGTCATATGGCCGTGCCTTACTTTGAAGGACATGGAGAGGTATATAGTCTTTTATGAGAAATGAACAAGGAATTAGTGAGTAGCACTAATGGCAACCATCATATGGATGTTCAATAGCTTATTTAACCATTTTCCTATTAAAAGTCATTTAGGTTTATTTATTTATTTGTTTTTAAGTAGGCTCCATGCCCACTGTGAGCCCAGTGTGAGACTTGAACTCACAATCCTGAGATCAAGATCTGAGATCAAGAGTTGGGCACTTAACTGACCAAGCCACCCAGGTGCCCCCATTTAGGACATTTCTAATTGTTTTGTTATTGTACACAGTGCTGCAACAGGTAGCCTGGTACATGCCTACCTGAGGATTTGCCTTCCGCCACATTGCGTTTAAAGCTTATGGGTACCCTGACCCATTCCTTGGAATGTTCCTCTCACCTGTTACTCTGTTCAAGGCAGTTGATAGCCACAAAGAGACACAAAGGCCCTGCAAAGCAATTCTGTGCCTAGGACCAAGGTAGCAATCCCAAATCTCTCTTCACTGTTGGGGGCTGAGCAGCCTGGGCCTCTGGGACTTGTTTACCAATAAGCTACAGTTAGAGCACAGGGGTTGTTCAATGCAGGGGCAGGAGCATGCCTGGTTTGAAGGACCAGAGAAGGTTTATAAGAAACAGTATTTGAAATGGGTATTGAAAGGTCGTTAGGTGATGATAAGGGGGAAGGAATAGAGGTCGCAAGCAAGAAACAGGGCAAGGGAGCGCAGGGTTTGTAGCTGGATTGCGTGGGAGTTGATCGTCAAGACTGGGGCCCCATTGTCAAGCGCTTTAAATACTTCGTGGGATGGGCATGGGGAGCCACTGAAAGTTCATGAACAGGAGATGGGCATGATCACAAGTGTGTCTTGGGATGCTGCCCAAGGCACCACGTAGGGCTTCCGTTTGCAAAGTCAAATGCTTAGAGGTGCCAAAGAGGCCATGATGATGAACAGGGCAGTGTTGCTGGAGATAAACCTACAGTCTGAATAACAGTAGCTTGCCTGCTAGGCCAGGGCAGCACAAGTCAATTTTAAGTCCTCCTCTTTCAGTCAGGAAGCCATTCCTAATGGAGTTGCCCTGGACTGGGTGTAAGATGATAAGGAGTGAGGGTGTGGGGAGGAGATGGGACGCGCTGGGAGAGGAGGACCGCCACTACCACATGCCCACTGAGGTTTCTGTGCAGAAATGCAGGCTCCGAATTGCCAGATCTTCTGTTGTCTTTCAAGAGAGGCCAAACATCCAGATTTTAGGGGATTCCTGCTAATTTTTATAAGTTTACTTATTTATTTTGAGAGAGAGAGAGAGAGAGAGAGAGAGCATGAGCAGGAGAAGGGCAGAGAGGGAGAGAATTAGAGGGAGACAGAGAGTCCTAAGCAGGCTCCATGCTGCGTGCAGAGCCCGACACGGGGCTTGAACTCCCCAACCGGGACTCGAACTCCTGAGCGGTGAGGTCATGGCCTGAGCCAAAATCAAGAGTCAGATGCTTAACCGACTGGGCCACCCAGGCACCCCAATTTCTCCCAATTTTTAAAGGTTGCAAACCGATGCTAAATTGAAAGAACACTTTTGTGGGCTGGGTGTGGCCTGTGAATGGTCCATTTTCATTCTCTGCTGCTGGGGAGAGAAGGACACAGGCCATATAAGGATATAAGGATTCAGCGTATTGATTATATTTCGGTAGACCCACAGATATGTTCATCCGTGGGTGCTGCTACCATGTCAGTTGGGGTTTCTCAAACCCAAAGAATATTCCTCTTATAAAGGAAAAAAAAAGACTTTTAGATATGTTATATAGACTTAATTAATTTAATGCTACTTAAATCTCTTCCAACATCAGACTGGTTCTCAACCAGCAATGAATCTGCTCCTGCTCCCTCCCAGAGGTCATTTGGCAAATGTCTGGAGACATTTTTGGTTGTTATGATTTTGGGGACCATGTCGTGCCACCAGCATCTAGAGAGTAAAGGCCAGGGGATGCTGACCAACATCCTGTACTGCATAGGATGGCCCCCACAACGCAGAATTGTCTGGCCCAGGGGCATGTGGGTGGCTCAGTTGATTAATGTCTGACTTCGGCTCAGGTCATGATCTTGTGGTTGGTGAGTTCCAGCCCCACACTGGGCTCTGTGCTGACAGCTCAGAGCCTGGAGCCTGCTTTGGATTCTGTGTCTCCTCCTCTCTCTCTCTGCCCCTCCCCCAATCTCTCTCTCTCTCTCTCAAAAATAAATAAACATTAAAAAATTAAAAAAAAAATTGTCTGGCCTCAAACACAATAGTGCCCATATGGAGAATCCCTACAGAAACTTATGTATAAAAGTCTTTTGTTTATAGGTGTTAAACAGTTATGAAGGCAAAAGAAATTTGCAAAAATTAAATGCAAACTATTTTGCAAGCCCAATACATTCCAATGGATAACGTCAATGATATTTTACTGAAAGTCAGCGGCTCAGTAAAACTTGCACAAGACATCACCTACTCTCACACAGGTTGTTTTGTCTTTGGTGAGCCTTGTGTGTGTGCCCTTGGTGGCTTTGTGCTCCTGTAGTACAAGGAAGGAGGAGCGGTAGGCATGACCTCATTTGGCTTTTACTGGCGGGGGCGGGGTGGGGGGGACTCATTATCTGTTTTCATTAGCTTGTAATAATTAAAGTAAAACAACCCGGCACCAAAGGCTCATAAATTACAGGCATTAAACTTGCCGGGGAGGGCTGGTTTATAAAGTGGGCCTCCAGATCATCCAGCAGGTGTATATTCTATGTTCCATTTTTAAAAATTACCTTTGAAGTGAAAACTCAAAAACTTCTCGTATGGAACTTATGGAGAATTCTGAGAATTCACCCGAGGACCCTCAAGTTTCCACGTATCCTAGGTTGAGCAGCACTAACGTGGACAGTGTCAGGATACGTGGGGTTGGGGAAAAAAGAAATCATTCACCTGGCAAAGTCATAAATTGGCCATTTCCTCAAAGTCTGCTTAGTGATAGGGAAGGTTTTGGTAATTCTGCGGGGGTGGGGGGCGTTTTGATGGCGGGAGGGTGTTCGGGGTGTGTAGGCAAGAGATCGTTGATCTTCTTCAAGTGTTGGAGAAGCTTCAAGGAGGAAGAGATATTTAAATCAGGTCTTGAAGATAAAAACAGGAAAACTTTTACAGATATATCGCAGGCCAAAGCTTCTAAATTTGTCAGGATCCATGAACACGCAGATATGACAGTTTTCCTCGGATTCCCTGGGGAAAGTTTAGCCTGTGAGGTCAGCCTCACAGCAGTGGTCACATCAGTGTTGGTTACCACTATTTCCCCCCTGCCTGGCAGGTATGCATACACAATACATGCAAGCAGGTCATTGCATATTGCTTAGAAGAATGAATGCGTGGTCATCTTGGCTCAAAGTTCCCTGCCCTAATGTCTTCTTGAGGGGCTTGTCAGACCCGGAATCTTGGTTCTGGGGGAGGAAAAAATTCACTGCAGACACAGACTATTCCTGGGACAGTAGTGGTTTTGTATGACCTTGTACCCCAGCTGACATGGGACGTTGCCGATTCTCACCGCATGGTCTTGTCTCTCTGAGATGTTCTGCTGACCCACAGCCCTCCACACGTGGATCTGTCTCTAACTCCACACTGTATTTAGCTTACGCGTATGAACGTGGCTCACCTGCCGCTTTCATCGAAGCAGTGTCAAAGCACGACTACTAAATAGCAAAGCACTTGGTATTGCCAGCCACGGAGACAGGCGCAGGGATGGAAGGGGAGAGAAATCAGAGATCTTATAATCTCTTTGTGATATTACAAATCTGATTTGCAAGAAAGCAGAGGAATGGCCATAGACGTCAGTTGAGCGTGAATTCAACAATCTGAGCTTCTGTTTTCTTTATCCATACGACGGGGGTGAAGACTTCTACTCCACGAAGTCATGACGAGAATCAAACAGATCACACAGAGTGGAAGTGGTTTGCAAACTCTAACGTGGGTAACATCTCTGGGATTTGGCATTTAGTACCCGTGAATTTCTCTACATCCTTCCGGGGAGCCCAGAATCCTTCACTGTTCTCTCGGTTCTGCTTTTGTCCACGGCTGTGCAGATGGACCCAGGAGGGAGTGCCGATAAAAGGGCCATAAGCAGCTGAGGAAAAGCACTGCAGATTCCCACAGGTAAAGCCAGTTCAGTGTTTCCCAAGTGTCCAGTGTGCTGAAGTGCTTTGCATGGATTACTTCTTTGACTCCCCAACCCCCCCGCCCGCTCCCCCCCAGTGACAGTGAATGCCAGTATCCCATTCATCCCAGTTTGCAGATGGGAAATCTGATGCACCGAGAGTCTGATGTCCAGAGCCACACGGCCAGTAAGTGGCAGGTCCGGCTCAGGACCTTTTTGGAGCCGGTGGCCCCACTGAGAGTAAAAGAGGGACAAAGAAGAAAAGTCACAGGAGATGGTCACAGGTGGTTAAGAGCCAGTTTCAAGAGGCAGGGGTGGAGAACATGGGCGAAGGTAGGTGTATTAGTTTCCTGGGGCTGCCAAAACAAAATTCCACAGACCAGGTGGTGAATACAATGGAAATGTGTTCTCTCACGGTTCTGGAGGCCAGAAGGCTGATGCCAGCTGTCAGCAGGGCCTGCCTCCTTCTAGAAGCTGTAGAGGGAGGATCCTTCCTTGCCCCTTCCGGCTCCTGGTGGCTCCCGTGGTTGGTGGCCGTATCCCTGTAGTCTCCCTCCCCTCCCCCCTTCCATCTTCAGATGGCCTTCTTCCCTCTGTGTGTCCTAGTTTTGTCTTTTATAAGGACACTCTCATCAGATTTAGGGCCCACTCCAATTTAATATGACCTCCTCTCAAGTCTTACCTTAGTTACATCTGCAGAGATCCTATTTCCAAAGAAGGTCACATCCTGAGGTCCCAGGGGGATGTGAATTTTGGGGAGACACTATTCAACCCACTGCAGTAGGACAGACAGATTTAAGTGGAAGACCCGTGGGGGGTGGCGTGGCACTTGGTGGTGGTAACTGCTTCCTTGGGGGGATTTCGAAGCTCCCCCAACCCCCTGACATGTGAGCGGCTCACAGCAGAAAGAAACCAGGTCCCTGCGTCCTGGTCTAGAAACTCACTGTACGAATCCCAGGGATGTTTCTCCTTTCGGGCCCCCTGGGGATCAAGCACTCTGCTTCTGAAGCTGCCTCAGTGAGGGGTCAAGAGATGCCATTCATTGTCTAGTCAAAGATGTCACAGGCACCCCATCTTTATTCCCGGGCTCGGCTCCCCTGCCCCGGGTAGGGCCTCTCACCTCTGGGCCCGCTGGAGACTCTCATCAAAAGGTTAATTTGGAACAAACTGTTTTCAGAACTGCTGGAAACAGTGTCTGCCCTGAGGGGACTGACTGCCAATGAATTTTTTTTTAACTAGGTAAGCCTCCCTAGCTGTCATTTCACTGTCTTTACAGGCCCCCGATTGCTCTCTTCCTGAAATACAACATTCAAAGAGCCGCGATCAGAGAAAATTCTGTCCTCTGGAGTGTTGAGCTTTTCTCTCTACTTTGTGTTTTAAAATCTGGCTCCTTGTCGAACATTTAGACAGCATGCAAAAGTGTTAAGAAGTACAAAACAGTTCCATAATCCCACCACCCAAAAGCCTTCACTGAAACAGTTTTGGTATTTGTTTTTTCCTCTTTATGTATCGGGGTCATCTACATTCAATGCTTTGTATCTGGTTTTTCTGGCTTGACCTTACCTTATTAGCATTTCTGTATCATTTCAAAACTCTCAGACAGTGGGGCGCCTGGGTGGCTTGGCCAGTTAAACGTCCTGCTTCAGCTCAGGTCATGATGTCACAGTTCATGGATTTGAGCCCCACATCGGGCTCTGCGCTGACAGCTCAGAGCCTGGAGCCTGCTTCCGATTCTGTTTCCCTCTCTCTCTGCCCGCCCCTCACTTGTGCTCTCTCTCTGTCTCAAAAATAAATAAACATTAAAAAAACTCTCTCAGACAACTTTAAATCCCTGTGGACAAATGGAATGACAGTTTTCCATAAGGGCATTCATTAGAACGCAATCCTTCTATACTGACAAGGTTTTGCTGTAAGTGTCCAGGGTTCCAAATGGTCTGAAGGCCACAGGTATATTTTTTTGTTTCCCAGAACAATATAATGTACCATAATTTGAATAATATTAATCTCTACTTTTATTTTAACGAGGAAGCCAAGGTACAGGACCAAGCAAGGTTCAAGATCCAAACAGCTAAATACCAGCAAAGTAGCTTTTCCCACTCAACGTGGCTGCTTAATTAGATCTTGGGAGAAGTTAATTTTCATATTCAGTACATAACGGCATCAGAAATCTAAGAGTGTTGTTTATTGCGTCACCTCCCAGGGGTTGAGAGAGGCCTAGCCCACTTCTGTTCTTTTCGTTAGGAAAGGCCCAAACAGAATTATGCAAATTGGGTGTATATTTTAAATGTTTTCACTTAGAAAAGCAACATGTTTATCACATACGATACAGTGACTAACGATTCACACGGCCTTTTGAGATGGCATCAGATGTCTGAGCTCATCATTATCGCTTCTCGGCCTTTTGGCTAAGATCAAGTGTAGATGTCTGAGCTCATCATTTCTGGCTTCAAGGCTCTGGACAGTTGGTCCTCTTGGTCTAAGAAGCATAAGCCCTAGCTTTTTTTTTTTTTTTTTTATGTTTGTTTATTTTTGAGGGAGAGACAGAGATAGAGAGCAAGCGGGGGAGGGGCAGAAGGAGAGGGAGAGAGGGAATCCCAAGCAGACTCCATGCTGCCCGTGCAGAGCCCAATGTGGGGCTTGAACTCACTAACTGTGGGATCATGACCTGAGCCAAAATCAAGAGTCAGATGCTTAACTGACTGAGCCACCCAGGTGCCCCAAGCCCTGGCTTCTTGCCAAGCAATATGGTGGGTTTTAAAATGTCCTGTGTGTGCTACTTATGCTTGTAGTGATGGAGAGTTTGCAATCACTGTGAATCGTATTTCTCTGGTCAGTACTACAACGTATTCAGCAAGTGTATTGAATAGCGTATTTCTGGAAGAGATACGGTTCCTGTCTTCAAGGAATTAACTATCTCATGAGGACATGGACTTGTAAAGAAAAAAATTTAAAGTGTGATAAGAAGTCCTTGGTTCTCCAACCAAGTTCTTGAGAGTTCTACATTCAAGAACTGTGATAAGCAGAGGAGGGAGGTCTTGCTTGGAGAATGTATTAGTCAGCTTTTGCTGCAGAAACAAACAGTCTGCAGTTTCAGTGATTACTACAACAGACACTCTCATTTCTTGCTCATTAGTCTGTGAGTCAGTACAGCAGCTGTGCTGGAAGGCTGTGGCTTGGGTTCAAGTCTGCTTCATGGGACTCTCCTTCTGGGACCCAGGTTGTATGAACAGCAGTTACCTGGGCATCTTCTCACGACAGATCACGGGGGTACAAGAGGCCGAACCAAGCTAGGTGTATGCTCAGTGTGGCAAACATCGTATCAATTCACACTCCATTGGCCAAAGCAAGTCACGTGACCAAGCCCGTCATTAATGGGGTAGGGGGATTGTTCTCCTTTTGTGTGTATAAAAGAGAGAGAGAGAGAGAGAGAGAGAGAGAGAGAGAGAGAATGTCTGCCAATCAATAATCTACCATAGAGAAGATTTAACAGAGGAGATAACCTTCAACTGGGTTTTGAAGGATGCATAGAAGTTCATCAGGCATGACTGATTCATGGAAGTGTAGAAACACATGGCATGTTAAAGACAAAGTCGTGACTACTACAACCGCTTCGTCTAGTGGGGCCTATGGGGCCTATGGGGCCTATGTGGCAGGAGTGTCGGTAGTGAATTTCAAACCTGATCAGTTATACGAGGCAGTGTGCGCTCTGGTCTTTGTGAATGATATTCTTCCCTTTGCTAGGGATGAAGCAGCAGAAATGAGCACACAGGTGCCCACCTGTTTTCTTAGGATCACACTGTGGTGTGCTTCCCGCTCAACTCATGCCTGCCTTTTAAACTGACATTTGACGAAGAAAGATTTCCCAAAGAAACACACTTCAGAGCCTCCTTTCAAGAATCCCATGGTGCTATATAACACTGTGTCCCATAATAAGAGGATACAGGTGAAGCTTTGGCCCTGCCCGTGGCACTCAGAGCATTCCTCTAGTTGTCTCTAAGGGATCTTGTAAAATCTTGAAGCTTTTCTAAAAGCGACGGAAGTTTAAATTGTGATAACGTAGAAAATACTGCCATGGCTGGGGTATGCCCTCTGAGGGCAGGAGCATTATTCAAACCTGCCTTCCTGAGCCTTTTGCAGGAATAAGTACAAAGCAACCACTGGGGAGTTGTTAAGGGTATAATAGCACTAAACTGAGGCTTTCTTGGTATAAACTTGATGTAAGGGCAAAAGAATTAGAAAAGGGGGTAACTTTCACGCCACGTGATTCGGGATTATTTAATGCCATGTGCACATTCCAGCAACAGTATTCCCTGATATTAACAGGTGCACACATACTACACTTTGGGAAATGGCATCTCAGGTA
Organism: Panthera uncia; assembly: GCF_023721935.1. NCBI lineage: Eukaryota > Metazoa > Chordata > Mammalia > Carnivora > Felidae > Panthera > Panthera uncia. Next base: position 77,154,064 of record NW_026057586.1, read on the forward strand.
ATTGTGCTGGAGGATAAAGCCAGTTAAAAAAACATAGGAGCCGGGTTTGGGGGCAGTGGAAGGGGACCTGGAGAGGCTTTGCCACTGTCCTTTTGGTAAACGAGGTCAGGTAACTTAGACCTGGTAGGAAGGAAATTTGTTTGATAAAAGACAACAGTAGGGGTAGTGATGTCCAGATCTTGTTCAGGCGGTGGAGTCCCTCTTTCTAAGTGAGATCTTACAAAGATTCGAACATAGAAAGTAGGTAAAGTACCACTACTAGGATACTGGAATCCTGCCTTTTAGGCTCTGCATGGAACCCCTGAGGGGTCCATGGAACCCAGTTTGAAAACCATGAGTAGAAGGCCGTGCTTCTTGGTCTTGGGAGTCAAAACCACATTTGAGTCTTGATGCTGAGACTAACTTGCTTCTTGGCTTTGCACGTCATGCCCCTCCTCCACGTCTTACTTTCCTTACCTGCAAAATTGGGTTGGCTCACTTTTCGTTTCGATATTCTAAATATCGAAGGCCACAGTGAATTAAATACTGGAATTGCACAGGACGTTTCCTTGCTCAACTGCCTCATTGCCTGAACAGCTCGAATGAATAGCCTGCAGCTTGGTGTGGAAACCCGAGTGTGACTTATTCAGAGTAGATAGCTTTTCTCCGGGTGGTGTTAGAAGGTTTGTTTGTGTATGGTAGTGTATGACTTAAGACAGTAGGATCCTCCGTTCCTGTGTGAATCAGAGCAGACATCGAAGTCTCTTTGGCCTCAGAATTCTATGAATTCTCTATTCAGATCCCAAAGATTGAGTCCTGTCTTTATGTATTTGCGTCATAGTGATACTTAAGAGCTACACTGTAGACATCCTCCAGGTAGGGCAAATTTCATGAATCGTGCTTCTGTTTACGGTTCTACTACTGAGGCTGGGTGCTTGGGAATATTTTGCCTTGATGATTTCCCTTAAAGGTGAAGGTGGGTGTGTATTTCTCATTTGTTCAGATTTTAGAAGCCTTGTTTTTCTCACAAAGCTGCCTCGCTCAGAAAACCTGCCAGTGGATTCGAAAATGTAATCCAGAAGAAAGCTCAACTCGGTAGATAATGAGTCTCGCAAACAAGCGTGAACAGAGCCAAAGTTCACGAGTCTTCTAGTTATTTGTTCTCGATGTTTATTTGGAAATGTGTGTAAATGGATATACGACAAGCTCACGGAAATCTGTTCTGTGCTTCGCTTTTCCATTGATGAATTGCTTTCATTTCCACATGTAATAGAATTGAAGGTATTGAAGACACGCTGTAGATTGATTGCTGTCAGCCACTGTCTTGCAAATACCCACCCCCGATGTCTTGCTTTGTTTTTGGTTTTTTTTTCTTATTACCTTCTTCTTTCTTGGGAACTAATTGTCACTTCACTTTTACCCAACCTGAATCTTCAGTGTTTTCCGGGTCTCACCAGGAGCTTCCACCTGATTCTTTCTCTCTAGAAGACAGGTAGTATGATTATATTGAATACCTTCTCAGTAAGCCATCAGCTCCCAAAGAGGGTCAGTGAAAGGATGATTATAATGCCAGTGTTATATCGCTTTATGGGAAGACAAAAGGAAACATGCTTTTTTTTTTTTTTAATGCAGGAAAGATGTGGCTAAAATCCCCCCTCCAGATACTTCTGGAAAGCTATCACATTAATTTCTCTTCCTTTGAATTTCGTGACGAAACCTGTGAGGTCAACTTACTTTAACCTTGCCCTCTTAGAGGTGGCTGGTTTGCTTGCAGATTTTTCCATTCACTTTTTCTGATATTTTCTCTCTCTCTCTGTGTTCTGTGTTCTCTTAATCTCTAAACAGGTCAGGGCAGGAGAGCAGTTTCCATTGGGGCTGACGTCAGTCCAGCCCTCCAGATTAGTTAGCAGAGGGTGTTGGGAGAGAGGTGCAGCTGTTGTGCATTTACCTGGAGACCAGATCTCACCTGAGGTGCCTGGCGAGCGCCGTCTTGAGCTCCCAGATCTGGCACATCCAGCTTCATAGGACGGAGGACTCATTTCTTTGAATTTTAGAAATTCTGGCTAAAGAAAGCACACCTGTTCAGTCTCTGCTGCATCAGTGTGGCAGGGCTCCCCATTCTGAACAAAGACAAATCATGGTGGCTAATCTCATAGATGGAGTCAGAAAGAACCAAGCATGAATCTTGGTGTGGTCACTTCCTGTGTTAAGCTGAGCGGGTAATTTAACCTCTCTGAGCCTCAGTTTCCCTATCTGCCCAACGAGGAAAATAAAAGTACCTGCCTCATAGAATTGTGGAAGGGCAGTGGCTCTCTGAGGGAGGTCCCCGGCCAGCAGCATGAATTAGTATCAGCTGGGCACTTGTTAGAAACACAGATTTTTCAGATCCCACCCCAGACTTACTGAATCAGCAACTCTAGAGTAGGGCCCGGTGATCTGTGTATTAACCAGTCCTCCAAGGGATTTGGTCTGCCCTAACCTTTGAGAACCACTGCTGTAAGAGTCAGTGAGGTGATCGTGGACACACCCAAAGCTTATCCCTGCCCAAGGTAGAAGCTGTGTGAAGGCAAGTGATTTTTAAAAAGTTTAATTCCAGTAAAATTAACATATAGTGTTATATTAGTTTCCGGTGGGCGATACAATGATTCAATAATTCTATAAGTTGAAGGCAATTGATTTTTAAATGTGTATCATCCTGGAACAGTGCCTGGCACATTGTAGGTACTCAGTAAATATTTGTGGAATGAATGAATGAATGTTAAATATTTGTGGAATGAATAAATGAATGTTAATTATGATCATGGTCACCCTATTGCTTTTTTATTACTAATTATGACATACTATCTTCCTACTTTTTAAATCATGGGATCAGATCAGAAAAAGGGAAACTTGGTGTAATTTAATCCAAATCTCTTCAGAAAGACGAGGGTGTATGGTTTGTCCTTTGTGGTTATCTTATTTAGTATTTTCCTTTCATTATGGCTCCGTGTCTCGTCCCCAGGCATAAGGCAGCGCTGTGATTCCGACCCTTGTCACCCGGCTCTTCCGCATAATGTGTTTTTCTGCTACAAGGTGCTGTCCTTTTTGGGAGGAGAATACATTCACAGTAGTTCTCGGTTCTGCCTAATTTTCCATTGCTCGTGTACCGTAGCTATGGTACGTAGCCTGTGAAGAAGCCTTTTCTCCTTCCTCCTCTGAACACCTGCCCTCCTGCATCGCTTTTGCTGCTTCTGGAGTTCTGAGCGTCCCAGAGTAAGTTGCATTGACCACTGGTGCGCACACGGTGATTTGGGGCTGCGTGTGGCATGTGAGCAAAACATTTTGCATTTTAATAGCTATGTGTTCCATTTTATTTGTTGTTAGAAAATACATAACTAGCACATCAAAATTATGGCTGCCCAGATGTAGGATAGCACTAACATGAGTCGTGATAGCAGGTGTTCATTAGCTTGAATACAAATTTGACAGACGTAAAAATCACTGATTTTATTTATTTAATTTTTTAAAGTTTATTTATCGTAGAGAGAGAGCACAAGCAGGGGAGGGCAGAGAGCGGGAGAGTGAGACACAGAATCTGAAGCAAGCTCCAGGCTCTGTGACAGCTCAGAGCCTGAAGTGGGGCTCCAACTCACAAACCGTGAGATCATGACCTAAGCTGAAATCGAACACAACTGACTGAGCCACCCAGGCACACCGAAAATCACTGATTTTAAATAAACAGCAGTGGCTGGGGCAAAGGTCAGAAAGGTGGTAAGCAGGTAGCAAGGTTGGAAAAAACACTGGTCCAGGGCCTGGGAGCATTAATCTTTAGGGTTCAACACAGCTGGGTTTGAGTTCAGGATCTGCCATTTACCAGCTCTGTGACCTTGGCTAAGCCATTTAACATCCTTAAACAATGTTTTCTCGTTCATAAAATGTGACTAATAATTTTTCCCTCCTCCCAGTATATGGAAGCTCTGTATGTTTAGTAGAGGAAGGGGATTATGATGCCACTAGAGTCTGTTTTCTATTTTTTAAAAGACAGTCTACAGTTTTTTAAAAGATTAAAATTTTATTTAAAAATTTTTTTAAAATGTTTATTTTTGAGAGAAAGAGAGAGCACGGCAGAGAGGGACAGAGAGGGAGACAGAGTGCAAGCAGGGGAGGGGCAGAGAGAGGGAGACACAGAATCTGAAGCAGGCTCCAGGGTCTGAGCTGTCCACACAGAGCCCGACGTGGGGCTCAAACTCACGAGATGTGAGATCATGACCTGAGCCAAAGTCAGACGTTTAACCAGCTGAGCCACCCAGGCACCCCTAAATTTTTTTTAAGGTTTATTTATTTATTTTGAGAGCGAGAGAGTGAGAACGAGCAGGGGAGGGGCAGAGAAAGAGGAAGAGAATCCCAAGCAGGTGCTCTGATGTCGTCATGGGGCTTGACTTGGGGCTCAAACTCACAAACAGTGAGATCACTGCCTGAGCCGAAACCAAGAGTTGGACGCTCAACCGACTGGGCCACCCAGGTGCCACAATGAATGATATTTTCTAGTTTAAGGATGTCCCATGCAATATTTGGGACATATGCTAAAAAAAAAAAAAAAACCGATTTATTTATCCAAAACTCACATTTGACTAGATGTCCTCTATTTTGATTTGCTAAATCTGGCAACTCTGTAGTCCTACAATATTTGCCACTGTGCTTTTGGATAGAAAGTCCACTTTCCTGTACTTTAGCTATCTAAACCAGGGTCAGCTGCTGGCCAGCCTGTTTTATGACCCCAGAGAATCGTAAGATGTAAGTCAAACCCTTATTTTTAGAGGTGCTTTATTTATAAATTGTAGCCTTTCTCAACCGTGGTTTTGTCCAAAGTGGTGACAAACGTAACTGAAAAGAAAACCAAAGGGAAAAGTCTTTCTAAATATGTGTTAAGTATGAAGACCAAACTCTTGCCCTTGTCAACACGGCTCACATTTGTCAGGGGCTCGCTCTGTGCTGGCCTCTGTCCTGGGTGCTTCAAGCCTATCTGTTCATTGGGTCCTCCTCATGACAACACTGTGAAGTAGAGATGATGATCATCCTCTGTTTCTCAGCTCAGAAAAGTTAAGGCACTTGCCCAGGGTCACACAGCTCATACGTGGTAGTCAGGGTTTGAACCCAAGCGGTCTGACTGCAGAGACAGTTTTGGACCTCTCCGCATTGTTCAGTATATATGTGTGATGAACTTGTAAATAAAACGTGTGGAAACTTTGGAGGAACTTTTTTTTTTTTTTTTAATCGGGGCTGGCTTAACAGAGACATTTTATAATGGGAATTTGTTGACCTTTATACTGAAAATCCCCTTTTTCCTTTCCTGGTACATTTCCTGGTACATTACCTTTAGCAAGTGTAGACATTTGTTACATTGCAGAATTTTCAAATTTTCAAACCAAGCTCAAAATTATGTTCATTATGTTTGGCCATTCAGTGTTTATGAAGATAGAAATTAAAAAAATTTTTTTTCAATGTTTATTTATTTATTTATTTTCAACGTTTTTAATTTATTTTTGGGACAGAGAGAGACAGAGCATGAACGGGGGAGGGGCAGAGAGAGAGGGAGACACAGAATCGGAAACAGGCTCCAGGCTCCGAGCCATCAGCCCAGAGCCTGACGCGGGGCTCGAACTCACGGACCGCGAGATCGTGACCTGGCTGAAGTCGGACGGCTTAACCGACTGCGCCACCCAGGCGCCCCTCAATGTTTATTTATTTTTGAGAGAGAGAAAGAGTACAAGCAGGGGAGGGGCAGAGAGAGAGGGAGACACAGAATTGGAAGCAGGCTCCAGGCTCTGAACTGTCTGCACAGAGCCCGACATGGGGCTCGAACTCACAGACAGCAAGATCATGACCTGAGCCAAAGCCGGATGCTCAACTGACTGAGCCACCCAGGCACCTGGAAGATAGAAGTCTTTGATCACGAATGACATGCTGGCCCGGGGAAAAGGTAGTTGTGACAGTTTCTCTTCGTGAGGATCAGAGCCATATCGGAAAAAGGAAAAATGTGTGCCCCTATATGCCCTTATCAAACTATCTTCCCATATCCTGAGCCAAGTGGGAGAGTTTGTAAAAGCTCTGCATTGTCCAGTCTGTTTGCAGGCCATCGTCAACCCTCATTAACCAGCCCGCTGGGGGACGTGATGACCCTGTGGGTGTAGGAACTGCGGGCTGACCAGGAGGGACAATTCCTATTGCACAGTGACACAGGGTCTTGAAATGAACAATCAACCCCAGCTTGTTGTTTTTTTTTTTTTTTTTTAATTTTCAACCACAGCTTGTTTTTTTTTTGTTTGTTTTTTTTGTTTTTTGTTTAATTTGAGTATTTTGTTTACCATGAATTTTTTCACATTGATTTTGGAAAGCATTGCATTAAAATACCGTAATTTTATTTATGTTATGTTTTTGTATATATTTATTATTGCATTGAATATTTAATGTGTATTTTATTTATATTTTATTACTTATCTATTCTAGTCCTAAATTTTTTGGCACCCCTTAAACTTTGCACCCAAGGTAACTGCCTCACTTACCTTACCCCAGCCCTGGTCCCCCCACGTAGCGACACCCCCCCACACGCTCTCTTCTTGAACATTTGTCACAATGATAATCTCCTCAGAAGCTGACTTTTTTGGAAGAGCCCTTCATGTTTCTGAATTTATTATGCCAATAGGTTCTTTGCTGGGAAAGATGAAACCACCTTTTGGTCTCAGTGATTTGATGTGTTGCCATGCTGTTCTAAGCACTTTGAAGAGAAAAGGTGCCTTTGCCAGAATCACTGGTGGTTTGGAGGCATGTGAATTTGTGGTGTCACATCAGGCATCCGTGCAGCTCAGAGCTCATCCTCCTCTCACTCTGGCCTGTCACATTTGCTTTTCACAGTTAATAGTAGGGTCTAGTACCAGTTGACTGAACACCTTATCAGTGTTGGGTGCGTTCTTAAATATGGGTTTCAGTCATGATGCCGATGTTCTAATGATATGAAAGATAATAAAATGCAGTGGGTTACAGGGGTGCCTGGGTGGCTCAGTTGGTTAAATGTCTGAATTTGGTTCAGGTCACGATCTCATAGTTCGTGGGTTTGAGCCCTCTGGTGGGTTCTGTGCTGACAGCTCGGAGTCTGGAGCAGAATCTGCTTTGGATTCTGTGACTCCTTGTCTCCCCTCCCCTGCTCATGCTCTGGCTCTCTCTGTCTCAAAAATAAATAAACATTAAAAAAAAAAAAAAAGCAGTGGGTTACAAGTTGTAGGTTGGGCTTGCCTATCTGTGATATCTCAAAAACCCAATCAATAATAATGAAAATAACCAGCTTGTTATATCTACAGTGAAGAGGAAACATACATGTATATAAACTCCCTAGCACCGTGCCTGGTGCGTGCTGAGTTTTCAGTAATGGTAGTCACTATTATTTTGAATTTTATATGTATTTTCTGTTTTTCTCACCTTTTTTTGATGCATCCATTAAATGTTCTTTGAGTACCCACCGTGTGTCAAAGACTAATTATAGCACCTTGCCTACAGGCAGAGTCTCTTTCATAGAGGGTCTGTTCTTAATGGGTATGTCTTTTTAGTACTACGTTTCTTACTCGTTGTGTTCCAGAAAAATATACACCCAAATTTAGGTATTGAATAAGAACTAATAAGCCTCTGTATTGGATATTAGGTAAGAGTCAGTAAGCCTCTGAATAAGTAGTGAAGGACTTTCGTATTACTTTTATATTGCTGCCTACAAATTGTCACAAACTTAGTGGCTTAAAACAATACACATTTATTATCTCAGTTTCCATGGGCTGTAAGTCCAGGCACAGTTTGGCCGAGTTCTGTGCTCAGAATCTCGCGGGGCTGCAGTTACGGTGTTGACTGGCTGCATTCTCCTCTGAAGGTTGGACTGGAGAAGAATCTGGTCCCGAGCTCATTCACATTGTTGGCAGAATGGATTGCCTTGCATCTTTGGGATGGAGGGCCCCACCTTCTTGCTGACTGTTGCCTGAAGGCCACCCTCACATCCTAGAAGTTGCTCATTGTTCCCTGACCATATGGCTATCTCTGTAGGCAGTTTACAGTATGGCTATTTGCTTCTTCAAGACCAGCAGGGAAGCCTTTCTCTCCAATCTGCTAAGATGCAGTTTTATATAATGAGTCCTAATTATGGCAATGACATTCCATCACTTTTGCCCTATTCTTTTGATTAGAAAGCAAGTCATGGTGTTCTGCCACCATGTCAACCCATGAAGGGCAAGGCTTGTACAAGATCATAACAGATCATGAGGCCACCTTAGAATTCTGCTTACCATGGCCTCCTTGGAGAAAACACTTTGATGTTAGTGTGTTGGCTTTCTTTAACCTCTCATAAGACTTTATTTACAATTTATTTTGTGATTGTGTCTCAAAGGGGTGGGGAGTTGATGGAAGTGTAGCCTTGGGATAAGTAGAGATTTGTGTTTTTATCACATGCTGAGTGTTCATGATACACCAATCGCATTCGTGAAATTGTTGAGATAGTCTGTGCTTGCAAGATGCTGGGGATCAATAGTTTCGAGGTCCTGTAAAAGGGAAGGACTTTTTTTTTTTAAGTTTTAATTTAAATTCCAGTTAGTTAACCTACAGTGTAATATTCGTTTCAGGTATGCAATATAGTGATTCAGCACTTCTGTCACACCCAGTGCTCATCACGACAGGTGCACTCCTTAATCCCCATCACCTATTTCCCCCGTACCCCCAACCACCTCCCTTGTAACCATCAGTTTATTCTCTGTAGTTAAGAGTCTGTTTCTTGGTTTGCCCCACTGTCTCTCTTTTTCCCCCCTTTGCTCATTTGTTTTGTTTCTTAAATTCCACATACGAGTGTAATCATATGGTATTTGTCTTTCTCTGACTGACTGACTGCGCTTAGCATTATACTCTTTAGTTCCATCCACGTCATTGCAAATGGCAAGGTTTCATTATTTCTTATGGCTGAGTAATATTCCATTGTGAATATATATCTTCTTTATCCATCCCTCTATTGATGGACACTTGGGCTGCTTCCATAGTTTGGCTACTGTAAATAATGCTGCTATAAACATAGAGGTGCATGTATCCCTTTGAATTCGTGTTTTGGATTCTTTGGGTAAATACCTAGTAGTGCATTTGCTGGATGGTAGAGTAGTTCTGTTCTTAGCTTTCTGAGGAACCTGAAAGGAAGGACTTTTAACAAGAGTTTACATAGCCTGGGGTCATCTGATCCTGCTTTCTGCCTCCTAGCAGGGATTTACTTTAGATGGAACTTACCCTTCCCAAACAAAAAGAATCCAGGAGACCAAACAGCCCCTTAAAAACCGCCTACTGTTTTCTTCAAGAAAGGGGAAAAAGAAAAGCTTCACTAACCCCTTCTCGAGCTGGAGGACTTTTGAAGTGTGATTGCATTTGGCTCTCTGCTAAGACAGTTGTGGAGAGGTGGGAGTTTGGCCATCATTGTCTGTGTTCACAATCCATCACCCTTTTGAAGTGCATTTGAGTCTCCCAACCCTCAAGATGCGGGTGGGGGTGTGGGGGAACAGGTTGGAAGCGGCTGATGTGCAGAAGGGAGGATCCGCAGGAAGCGACCCGGGAGAGGTGTCAGGTTGCTGAGTGGAGTGTAATATATGAGTGTTTGCAAGCGTGAGCGCGCGCACACACACACACACACGCACACACACACACACACGGTGTGCACAACAGACTGCCAACCTTTTTGTGTGGGTGGACATATTCTCAAGCCAACTGAAACTTCTGCGGGGGTGTTTTCATAGGAGACTGCAAAATAAAACAGTATTCCCAACAATTTGGGGACTTGAGCCCATTATATTTGTAGGGCATCTGCTTGGTGGTTTCTGCTGCATTAATGATCTGGCATCACTGGGTATCTTTGCACTGCACAAAGCTAGCACCCAAGTCACCTAGCTCATGTTAAAAAAAAATAGGAAAATTACCAACCGAGTGCTTATTTTTGTACCAAAGGGGATTTCCACGGGGGGAGAATTTTCCTCCCCTCTGAAGGCCGTTCTACCTCAAAGGCATGTCTGTTCAGCCAGGTAATGGGGACGGCATGAAGACAGAAGGAAACCAGAATGCAGCCCCTTGTATGGGACTCACAGGAGGTGCCAGCAAGGCTTTGATTGTATTTTTGGACACTGCAAAGCTGGTGTGGTTTCCTAGTCAACCTTTCATGCCACCTGATAATGGAAACTGCTGGACGGACTGGAGTGCTTTCTTTTTCTCCTAAAAGAAGCCGAGATCTCAGACTTGCTGGGTCAGGGAGAGCAACCTCCTCACCTTTCTTCTGCACAGCATGCTGAGTGCCAGAGCTATTCTTAGTTCATGTGTATTTCCTTGGCACCCATACCTTGGTATTTTTTTTTTCCTCCAGATCGTTCCTGCTGTGCATCATGTGGCTTGAAACTGGCATTTGCCACAGCTCGGGAGGTAGATACTAATGAGGCATTAATTCCCGATAACGAAAGCGTGGGTGCTGGATGCCTTCCGAGCTGAGCACCAATCTCTGTTGACCTGGGCAAAGAGGAACAGGGCAGAGGGGAGGAAACCACTCCCCTGTGGCACCTCATGGTTCTCTGGGGGAAGTGTCTCAGCCCTGCTTGGCACTGCACCTGCCTTGTCAAGCTCTCTGCGTCTGAACCCTAGCAGATCCTTGACCTTGCTGACAGGAAGCCAGCTACCAGAGTACCCATTTTGTAGAGATGGAGACCGAATTCCTTGGCTGTGTGTTTGAATCACACCTGAGCTTTGTTTTAATTGAGGTATAATTTGGGACACCTGGGTGGCTCAGTGGGTTAAGTGTCTCTTTCTCTCTTTTTTTTTTTTTTAAGTGTATTTATCTTGAAAGAGAGAGAGAGAGAAAGAGAGGGAGAGGGAGAGAGAGAATCCCAAGCAGGCTCTTTGCTGTCAGCATGGAGCCTGACTCAGGGCTCTGACCCATGAACTGTGAGATCATGACCTGAGCCGAGATCAGGAGTTGGTTGCTTAACCCACTGAGCCACTGAGGCGCCCCTCAGTGTCTGACTCTTGATCTCAGCTCAGGTCTTGATCTCGAGGTCATGAGTTCGAGCCCTGCGTTGGGCTCCACACTGGGTGTCGCGCCTACTTTAAGAAAAAATAAATCGAGGTATAGTTTACATCCTATAAAATCCCCCCTTTAAAAGTGTACAGTTCGATGGTTTTAGTATATTCACAGGGTTGTATAACCATCACCGCTATCCAATTCCAGAACTTCCCTCACCCCAGAAGAAACACGCTGCCCATTGGCAGTCGCTCCCCTACCTCCCTCTCACCAGCCCTTGGCAGCCACTAATCAGCTTTCTGGCCCTCTCTATTTGCCTATTCTGGATGTCTCATAAAATGGAATCATATAGTATGTGGCTTTTTGCCTCTGACTCCTCTCACTTGGCATGACATTTTCAAGGTTCATCCATGTGGTAGCACGTATCAGTGCTTCAGTCCTATTTCATGAGCAAATAATACTCCATTGTAAGGATGTGCACATTTCATTCATACATTTCGCGGTGGACGGACATTTTGGCTCTTTCTGCTTTTTGGTGATTGCGAATAGTGCTGCTGTCTGTGTTCATTTGTGTATTAGTTTCTGTATGCACGTGCGTTTTCAATTTTCTTAGCATATACCTACGAGTGGCGTTTCTGGGTTGTGCGGTAACTCTGTGTTTAGCTTTGGAGGGACTGACTGCCAAGCTGTGTTCTGCCGTGGCTGGTGCCCTATTACTTTCCCGCCAGGAGGGTACGAGGGTTCCAGTTCACCACGTCCTTGCCAGAACTTGTTACTGTCTCTCTTTTTGATTATAGACAACCTAGTGGGTGTGAGGTAGTTTGGAGAACTTTTTAAAAATACCACCCCCTCTCTACTTCTGATTAACTGGTTTGGGGATAGGTTGTAGGCATTGCTTTTGTTATTACTATATTTTTAATTCCCCTGGTTGAGTCTTATGTACAGCCAGGTCTGAGAACCACTGGGCCGATGAGATAGTTACTAGGCCTCTACCCAGGGCTGGGACTAGGCACCACCCTTGGGTGCAAAGTGTAAGGGGCAGAGGGAAAAAAAAAAAAAGTGAGTGATCAAGGCATATCCTTTTTTAATGCAATATTTAAAAATCAAAATTGGGGCGTCTGGGTAGCTGACTCGGTTAAGCATCCAACTGTTGATTTTGGCTCAGGTCACGATCTCACAGATGTGAGATCGAGCCCTGCATCGGGCTGCGTGCTGGGCACGGAGCCTGCTTAAGATTCTCTCTCTCTCTGCCCCTCCCTCGCTTGTGCTTGTTGTCTCAAAATTTTTTTAAAAAAATTATTGTAAGAAGTCATGATAAATAAGATAACATTTTCTATAAAGACAGTCACGACCCAGCATTTGTATGATTTAATGTCTCTCTCCTTACCCTAGATCGGGCACAGTTTGATCCTGCCTTTATTTAAAATTGTGAAAGTTTGTTCTCCATAGATTTTTGGGGGGAGTATTAATTAAAAAAGTTTTTTTAATGTTTCTTTATTTTTGAGAGAGAGAGAGAGAGAGAGAGATAGAGAGAGAGAGAGAGAGAGAGAGAGAGAGAGAGTGAGTGTGGGGGAGGGGCAGAGAGAGAGAAACACAGAATCCAAAGCAGCTCCAGGCTGTGAGCTGTCACAGGGCTCGAACCCATGAACCGTGAGATCATGACCTGAGCCAAAGCAGGACACTTAACTGACTGAGCCACCCAGGCGCCCCAGAGGGGAATATTAATTTTGATTTACAAAATTAATTGCATTAAAATAGAATTCATCTTGATTATTGGTTGATTTTGTGTGTGTGTGTGTGTGCTTCGTTCAGTTTTGCACCTGGGGGTGAATTCCTCATTGTTGTCACCTCTTCTACTGGCCTTGCCTTTTCCTGCTTCCAGATACTTAATTAAACACCCACTATGGTTTGGGTACTTTTAGTTATTGTTTGTGATCTCATTGTATTACACCTAATTCTTGTAACAATCCATTTGAATGTAGATGGTAGAATTCTCAGTTTATAGATGAAGATACAAGGTTCAGAGACACCATGTGACATAACCCAGATCACTCGGCTAGTATGTGGTGAACCTAGATTTGGACCCAGATTTTGAGCCCAGAGATGATGCTTTTCGCACATTATGGGACATGTTCAAGTTCACAAGCCTCAACCAACCCTTCCAAAGGACAAAGATGAGAACACTGAGCCTGAGTCCCTAATTCATTGGACACTTGCTCACTATTTTTGAAAAGGCTTTTTGGTTGACATAGAATCTCATTCCAGTTTTTCCTTGAATTTCATTAGCAATTCATTGACTTGGCTCAGGAAATAGTTATTGAGCCCAGCTGTGTGTCCTGTCTTATGTTGATTCTGGGGCAGGGACCAGATAGCCACAGTCCTGCATGTGGAGTAGAGATGTAGTACTATTTGTTAAAATTCACTTTATAAGCAACTTCTCATGAAATTGATTTTTTTTTTTGTATGTAGAGCAGGGGTCCCCAAACTCCTCTTCTTTTTTTTTTTTTTTTTTTTTAGTTTATTTTTTTATTTTGAGAGAGAGAGAGTGTGCACGAGCCGGAGAGGGGCAGAGAGAGGGAGGGAGAGAGAATCCCAAGCAGGCTCTGCACTGTTAGTGTGGAGCCCAACACAGGGCTCGATCTCGTGAACTGTGAGATCATGACCTGAGCTAGAGTCAAGAGTTGGATGTTTGACTGAGCTATCTGGGCGACCCCCTCGCAAACTTTTCTATAAAAAACCAGGTAGTAAATATTTTGAGCTTACCAGGTAATGCAGTCTCTTATAGCTACTCAACTCTGCAGTTGTAGCACAAAAGCAGCCATAGACAGTATGTAAACTAATAGGTGTGCCTGTGTTCCAATAAAACTTTATTTGTAAAAACAGGCTGAGGTCTGAGTTTGGCTTTTGGGCGGTAGTTTGCTATCTGTAGAGGAAGATGTATCTTTGAATAGAAGCTAGTGTGGGAGAAAATGCTTGGAAGAGCCTGAAATTGGCCGATGAAGAAGACAGAATCTTGAAAGACAGGAAACAAGATAGGAAGAAATGGGAGAAGTGGGAATATTGTGTTGTGAGAGTCCTCAGTCTGGGAGGCATGCGGAGGAATGAGAAATCAAAAAAAAACCCCAGCCAATTAAAAAAAAAATTTGGGGGGAGGGTTGCTTTTAATTTATTCTTGAATTTTAAATAGGAAAAAAAAAACCTGAGTTAGAACAGATATGTTTAAAAGGACATATAGGCTGCTACTTTTCCCCCTTTGACTCTCATCTTCCTTTTTTAATTATTATTTTTAAATTTCACTGTGGTGAGAACATTTGACATGAGATCCACCCTTTTAACAGATATTAAGGGCACAACACAGTGCTGTTAGATATCTGTAGGCACAAGGGTGTGCGTCAGATTCTGGGATGTATTCATTTTGCATAACTGAAATCTTATGCCTGTTGATTAGCAACTTCTCATTTCCTCATTCCCCCCGACCAATGTTTTAAAGATCGCTTTTGAACAAGACATTGCTAATTTAAGAAGTGAGCTCTAGTGATTGAGACCGTAGGGCTGAGAATGTAGGAATCTCCCGTTCCCCTGCTCCGCACACTTCTCGTGTGACTTTTGAACGATTTTGCTTTTCTCAAGTGAGAGATGACCGTGCTGAACCACGTAGCAAGGTGACCCAGTGGTAATTCCTCATCAACAAGGGAATCCAGTAGCCCTTCGAGGTAGAAGTTGGGATGTTGCAATATTCCACTTTGAGACCTCCTTTTCCCATCTGTTGGAACTCAAGTCTCCTGGCTCCCGGTCCAGCATTATTTCCATTACACCATTCAAGTGTGATGCAAGGTTTGGCAGAAAAATGTCCCAGGGTGGATCCAAGTGGGAAGAGAAAAAAAAAAACACAACTATGGTTTATGGGTATATACACAACTTCAAATGCAGTGAAATGGATCTGAATGAAGCATGAGGGGGCGGGGTCTCCATATAAAGTAAATCAGTGAAACCATGGATAAAATATTTTTTATATAAAAAGTTTCTAGAACCTGCAAAGGGCTTTAACACAGAGAGGACCTTTTTAAATGGTGATCTTACTTGAAAATACTAGATTTATAAGCACTGTTTCTAGGAGAATTAACTCTATTGTGGAATTCTGAAGTCGAGCGCCTTAGCCTGCAACTTACAAGTTCCGTTGACAGGGGATGATCATGGTTGGAGGAAACACATGGCAAAGGTACCATCCTGGGCTCCTAGGACACTTGGCTGAACACTGAAGCCTGTGGGCACCCAAAATGGCTGGATGTTGTACCGATCTGGGTTTGAATACTGGTTCTGCCAGTAACAGCTGGAGTGACTTTGGACAACACTTGTCCCCCTTTGAAGGCTTAGGGACTCGCATCTCTAAGGCAGGATAGGAAGGACAGTGCCAATGCCTCACAACAGACTGTTGTGAGGATAACCCAAGACCTTGTTTCTCACACTGTAGTCCCTGGACTGGGAGCATCAGCATCACCTGGGAACTTGTCAGGAATGCAAAGTTGGGCATCTCCCCAGACCTGCTGAATGACAATTCTGGGGCTGAGGTCGGCAATCTAGTTTTTTTATTATTTTATTTGAGAGAGAGAGAGAGAGGAGGGGAAGAGAGAGAGAGAGAGAGAGAGAGAGAGAGCCAGAGAATCTTAAGCAGTCTCCATACTCAGCATGGAGCCTGATGCAGGGTTGGATCCCACAACCCTGGGATCATGACCTGAGCTGAAATCAAGAGTAGCTCAACTGACTGAACCACCCAGACACCCCAGTTTTTTTTTTTTTTTGAGGGAAAAGATTTTTTTTTAATTTAAGTATAGTTGACACACAATGTTACATTAGCTTCATAGTGTACAACATAGTGATTGGACAGGTGCATCACATGTGTGTCACCAGCTGTCACCACATGACGCTATTAAAATACCATTGACTATATTCTCTATGCTGTACCTCTCATCCCGTGATGTGTTCATTCCATGGCTGAAAGTCTGTGTCTCCCACTCCCGTTCCCCATGTTGTCTGTGCCCCCACCTCCGCAATCTATATCTTACCAGGCCCTCCAGGGGATTCTAATACACGCTCCAGTTGGAGAACCATTGGCCTAGGAGTGGACTTCTCACCTCAACACCATGGATATTTGGGGCTGGGTAATTCTTTGTTGCAGGGGAGGAGATGCCGTCCTGTGAGCAGCGTGTCGGGCCTCTACTCACCAGATGCCAGTAACAACCTCTCCCCACCAAGCTGTGACAACCAAAAATGTCTCCAGACATGGCCCATTGTCTCCTGGGGACCCAAATCACCCCTAGTCGAGAGCCACCAGTTTAGGATAAAGTGAGTTCCTGGCCTCCGGGAGGCTCAAAGCATTAATTATCTTTACTTTCTTTGGCAGTTTGGCCATTTGAATCATGATAGGAAAAAAAGAAAAAAAAAAAAAAGAGGCGAGATGCCAGCCTTCCTACTTCTGTGTGCGTGCTGACACGGTGGCCTGATGTCTCATTTAAAAATAGTCACACCCTTTAAACTTTCTAACAACATTTTCCTCTGGGTTGAAGCTAACCACGGAAAATCTCAGCCCTGGGGACTCGTGTTAATTCTCCCCCAAGAGCTAAGTAGCTGCGCGTGGGGATTTTGGTGGAAAGTTTTAGGCCTCTGTGACCACAGGGCTTGCTGCCCAGATGCGCGGGCACACGGTCCATCCACTTCACCTTGGGCTCCTCTCCCGTGGAAACCACACAGCTGGTGCCCTCCACAGCCGGCTGCCTCACCTCACTAATAGTAACCAGGAGAGATCCGTCTTCCTGTGCCGGTGAACTGTCTCTCGTGCCTGGATTCTCCTTCCACACGAGACCCGGGTTTGAACAGGCATCTGAGGCTGGGAAAGGAGGCAGTGTCCCCGTGGCGTGCCTTGGAGTTGGATGAGCCGGGTTCTGCTTCTTCCTCTGCTGCCCAAGTTGCACAGGAGATGCCGGCCAAGTCTTTGTGCTTCTGTGTCTACATCTGCAAAATGGGCACTGTGACATATCTTTTTTTTTTTTTTATTATGGCAAACTATTCTGTTACATACAGTAGCATAAAATTTGCCATTTTAACCATCTTAAGTGCACGGTCCTGTGGCCTTAAGTAGGTTCACAGTGTTGCGCAGCGATCACCATCCTCCATCTCTAGAACTTTTGCAACATCCTGATCTGAAACTCTGCACCCGACCAACAATCACTCCCCGTCAGCTCAGGCTGCCTTAAAATACCACAGGCTGGGGGTGGGAGGGGTTCAAGCAACAGAAACTTATTCTGTCATGGTTCTGGAGACTGGAAATCTGAGATCAGGGAGCCAGCAGGGCAGGGTTCTGGTGAGAGCCCTCTTCCTGGCTTGCAGAGAATCCCAAGCAGGCTCTTCACTGTCAGCGCAGAGCCTGATGCGGGGCTGATCCCACAGACCGTGAGATCATGACCTGAGCCGAAATCAAGAGTCAGATACTCAACCGACTGAGCCACCCAGGCACACCTCCTGCTTTAGTTTTATTGAGATAGAATTGACACACAGACTGTATAATTTAATCTGTACAGCATAATGACTTGTACACAATAAGTTAACATCCATCATCTCATGTAGATACAACAAACAAAAGAAGAAAATGGTTTTTCTTTGTGATAAGAGCATGTAGGGTTTCCTTCCCGACTCCCCCTTGCCCTTAACCTCTGGTGACCACAAATCAGATCTTTTTTTCTATGAGTTTTGTTTTGTTTTAAGATTCCATGTATAGGGACGCCTGGGTGGCTCAGTGGGTTAAGTGTCTGACTTCGGCTCCGATCATGATCTTGCGGTTCATGGGTTCGAGTCCCGTGTCTGGCTCTGTGCTAACAACTCGGACCTTGGAGCCTATTTCGGATTCTGTGTCTCCCTCTTCTCTCTGCCCTCCCCAGCTCACACTCTGTCTCTGTCTCAAAAATAAATAAACATTAAAAAAAAGATTCCACATATGAGATCATATAGTATTTGACTTATTTCACTTAGTATAACACCCTCGAGATCCATCCATGTTGTTGCAAATGGCAGGGTTTCCTTCTTTTTTATGGCTGAATCATATTCCATTTATCCTTATAAGGATGCTTATATCCTTATGTCCTTATGCTGATCCCATCATGGAGGCCTGGCTCTTGTGACCTCATCTGAATCTAATTACTTCCCAAAGGGCCACCCTCCAAATAGCATCACACTGAGGATTAGGGCATCAACATATGAATTTAGGGGAGATATAGGCTGTCCATAATACTCCCTACCCCCACCCTCCCCTGGCACTCTCTAAACTACTTTCTGCCTCTGGGAATTTGACTACTCTAGGTACCTTATATTAAGTGGAATCATACAATATCTGTCCTTTTGGGGAACGTAATTTTGATATGGTGGAAGCTTTTATTTGTAGTATTTGACTCCCTTTGAGTCTTCACAGGAACCTCCAGGGCTGAGTCTGGCCTGCGGAAAGTTTGGAAGTGATGCGCCCTGGGGAAAAGCCAAAGGTCACATATCTGAATGAAAACTGAAAAAGAGAAAAACAATGTTGGTGTTTTATAATCATCCTCAATAGGGGTTTAGGCCAGAAGTTCTTTGGGGCTGGAACGAGGCTGCAAATGGTTCGAAATTTGGTCCCAAAGATTCAACCTTCCTTGAGTCAAGCGCTGAGTGGGGCAGACAGTCTTGTTTGCTTTTCCAAAGCCATGTACCTTCCTTCTTGCTTCCCGAATCCTAATCTGATTTTGTTCCTGCTGTCTGAGTAGCATGCCCTAAAACAGCTCACTCAGGAATGGTCTAAGCCAATGATGTCTTCCTTGCAGTCATTGGTTGACCATCTGATGCACAACCAATAGAAATAAAAGGTTGTGTGTTTCTTTGGTCTTGAGGCAGCTTTTTTGATGACATCTCCTCTTCTTTTTTTTTTTTTTTTTAAGTTTACTTATTTTGATGGGGCACCTGGGTGGCTCAGTTGGTTGAGCATCCAACTTCGGCTCAGGTCATGATCTCACAGTTCGTGGGTTCGAGCCCCACGTCAGGCTCTGTGCTGACAGCGCAGAGCCTGGAGCCTGATTCTGATTCTTTCTCTCCCTCTCTCTCTTCCCCTCCCCTGCTTGCATCTGCCTCTGTCTCTCAAAAATAAACATTAAAAAAATTAAAGTTTGTTTTTGAGAGGGGGGAAGAGAGAGAGCCCGACTAGGGGAGGGGCAGAGAGAGAGGGAGAGAGAATCTCAAGCAGGTTCGAAGCTGTCAGTGCCGTGCCTGATGTGGGGCTCAAACTCACGAACCATGAAATCGTGACCTGAGCTGCCGAAATCCAGAGTCATATGCTTAACCGACTGAGCCAGACATCTCTTCCAATTATCACCTTTTGGTGGAAACCAAATATGTGGGCCTGGCTGGCCATCAGGATTCTGGGATGACTCCTTCCTCCCACCAATTCCAAGGTATGGAATTTCAGAAATTTCCCTTTGAGAAGACCATTGTTAGTTCTGGCGGTAGCTGGCATCGTCGAGGGTTTTGCTTCTCTGATACAGAGCTGAAAATGTCCATTCCAGGTGAACATGCATTCGTTAATGAATGTTGTGCAGAGGCCTTGCTAGAGACAGGATTTCTCCTCCTCCTTGGTCTCATGCCTTCTTTGCTTCTCTCTTTTGTCGTGTTGTTCTGCTGTGGGATTGGGGATTGGGCCGAGGTGTAATCTCTTGGAAGGGCTTCACCATTTAGAGGCGGGAGGAGACCCAGAGGGCCAGCTGGGTGGATTACAGAATTATAGGTCTTGTGAAGGTGGGTCAACTGGTGCTTTTCTCTCTCCCTTTGTAAAATGGGTCTGATGATGACGTTGGCTGAGAGCATCTCTCACAAAGTTGCTTTTCAGGACAGATGAGGTTTTTTACTCATTTTATCAAATAATGTCACTGCACACTTAACAAGACTTCTGCAGTTCCCCATATCTGCCTCCTTGCCATGACTATAATAGGACATCCATGATCTAGCCCCTGCTTGTATCTTTGACCTCATCTCCTTTTTCCTTCACCCATGATATTCCAGCCCTTAGTTCTTGAAACATGCCAAGTGCTTTCCCACCTCAAGACCTTTGTACATGCTGTGCTTGACCTCCGGCCCTCTCTGTAGGGAGATTTCTTTGCCTGGTTCGGGTCACAAACCATCCTTCCCTGTTATGTGCTCGAAGCTCTTTGTTGAAACCATTGCATTGATCACAATCTTTGGTTATCTTTTTTATTGTTTACTTGTCATCACTTTTTCTCACAAAAATAGAAGTTCCATAAGGGCAGGGATCAAGTCGACCTTGTTATCCTAGGGCTTAGCACAGTGGTTGACAGTTGTGGGAAATCAACTATTATTCATTGTTGTCTATATGACAGTTATTATGAGAAGCACTTGAAAACATTATCTTATTCCACTATGTGTTTGGTTATAAACTAACCTTATTATTAAGAGTAGTAGTAGAAATTTATATCAGTTAGATGTAATAACTACACATAGCCTGATATACCCATTATGATGTCATTGGCTTTTTAAAAAATTTTTAATGTTTATTTATTTTTGAGAGATACAGTCAGAGTGCAAGGGGGGGGGTAGGAAAGAGAGAGAGAGACACAGAATCCAAAGTAGACTCCAGGCTCTGAGCTGTTAGCACAGAGCCTGATGTGGGGCTTGAACTCACAAACCATGAGATCATGACCTGAGCCGAAGTTGGATGCTTAACCGACTGAGCCACCCAGGCGCCCCAATGTCATTCACTTTCAAGATAGGAGCCAATCCTGGCTTCCTTGTATATTCACTTTTTGGTGCTAGGCAGGTACCATGCGTGAAATGCATATGTGATGGATAGATGGTTGCACGGATGGGTGGATGGACAGATAGTGGGTGGATGGTTGCATGGATGGATGGGTCTGTGGGTAGATGGTGGATGGATTGTTGCGTGGATAGATGGATGGGTGGATGGACAAATGGTGGGTGGATGGTTCCGTGGATGGATAGGTGGATAGAAGATAGGTTAGGCCCCAGATCTCTGAAATCATAGGATTCCAGGGTTGAAAGGAACATCAAGACTCATCTAATTCAACCTCCCACCTACACGTGATTCCTGTCTGCTCAAGTAGAAAGAAGCCAGTATGGGTGTGTTCATGGGTGTGTAGGGGGCAATGAATGGTAATTTGGAACACAGGAAGTTATAAGTATCTGTCAAGACCTGCTTGGATGTCACTTCCTCCAGGGAATTAGCTCAGATTGTCCCTCCCAGACATCATCTCTCTATCCTTAGAGTACTTTGCTTATGCCTCTACTACAGTGCCCACTGCCCTCTACAATCAGGTGAAGGAGCTGTGTACATACCTATTCGCTTCTCTAGGTTCTGAGCTCCTTGAGAGGGGGATCTTTTTCGGAGCTGCAAGCTTCTTTCCTCCTTAGGTGGTCTGGCCTCTTACAGCTGCACAGTGTTTTCCTGCTGAGGCCTGTAGCTGCCTTTGAGATTTCAGGGAAACATGTGTCCTCTGTAAACATGCACAGGACACTATGGCATCTTCTTAGAGGGGCTCTGAATAGGATTGTGGTACAGAGGGTGGGGACCCCTAAGCTATTCAGTCTCCTGTTCCCTCTGTTCTCACGAGCTTGAGGGATACGACTTGTTCTAAGATAGGTAGTCACTAATGGACCCTGCTGGACTTGAACCCACAACCTTGGCCTCTGGGTCCCTCTTTTACCAGCTCAGCTGGCTGCCATGGCTCGTGAAAGGGCTGCAGCTTCGGAGCCAGATGGCCCCGGGGTCAGCTGTGCCACCGTCTGGCCAGACTCGTGCCAAGCAAGTCAGTTGACCTCTTGCTTTTGTCATGTTGACAGTGAGGCCAACCTGGCAGGTTCAAGAGAGTATACATGAAGAGCCTGGAACATGGAGCCTGCTGTTGCCATATTTTAGTTGCTGGGACAGTTGGGAGGCACCTGCCCCAAGGAGGGGCTGTGGGGCAGCAGTGTGGTAGCACAGTTACCATATGAAAGGGGGTCACAAGAGGAAAACAACTTCTCTCTCTCTCTCTCTCTCTCTCTCTCTCTCTCTCTTTCTCTCTTTCTCTCTTTCTCTGTGGAAAGTAGCTTTTCACTTCTCTTTGCTGTCAACAACCTCATCGCTAGGTTGGTAGCAGATGGTTGGAGTTGCCAATCTGTTGTGTTTGCATCTCTTTTTCACCAAACCCCCGCCGCACCCCCCCCAAACAAGCCAAAACAAACAAAACAAAAAAAGTACTCCAGAGTCCAGGCTGGGAATCCAAACCCAGGACCGATTGGGCGGCTGCGGGTTTTGTGCATGGAGAAGGCCTTTCATTTGTTCATTTGGTCATCTCCTTCATTCATTCGTGGATCCATTCTGTGGATTAATGGCTTCCCAGCAGGGGGAAATCACTGTGCTCAGAGTGGGGAGAATGCAGAGATGAAAAAAGACAAGGCCCCCTGCCCTTCGATATGTAAAATCTGGTGGAGGAATTAGGACGTGAATATAAATAACTCTAATACAAGGGAATACGTTTTAGGGGGCAGGCGTAAACATTGTGCCTTAGGAGTTGAGGGTGGTAAGATGAGGATTATACTTCTGGGTAGGGAAGAAAGAGAGCTTCCGGGGAGAGTGAGCATTTGAGCTAGAACTTGAAGGATGAGCAGAAGGTCAAGGGACAGGGATGTCATTTCAGAAGCACAGAAAGTTCTAGAGCAGGACCTCTCAAACCAGCATGTGCATCAGAATTACCTTGTAGAAGACACACTGCTGTGTCGCCATCAGAGTTTCATTCAGTGGGTCTTCTTGTGGACTTGGAGTGAGAGGCTGTGGGGTTCATGATGGGGGAGAAGTGGGCAGGGCCCCGCTGGCCAAGGTAAGGCATTGGGATGGTCATCAGCATGCGTTGGGGATCTATGGAATGCGTCTTTTGGGGAGAAAGGGAAAGCATGTAGGCCACCGGAAAGCTTCCTTGGGTGACATCCTCAGGACCTTGGGCCTCTGTCCACCACCACAGCAAGTGGGAGAATGCCCCCAGCTTGGCTCAACGGCACCACGCTTCTGAAGGGACCTTCTCTCAGCAAATCCTCAGCCCTCTGTAGTCATCCCTTTGTTCAACCCCTAAACACACCTGGAAAGTGGAAAGGAACAGGAATGGCTTTTCACTGAGGGGGAAGAAACGGGGGTTGGGGGAAGAAATACCTTGGAGAAAGGGTTCCATCTTGCTGTCCAAGATGGTGGCCACTGATTAGTTGCACATGGCTATTGAAAGCTAAATTAATTAATAGTAAATACAACTTGGAATTCAGCTTCTCAGTTACACGCAAAAGCCACATTTCAAGTATTCAACAGCCACATGGGGCCACTGGCTACCATCGTGGACAGCGCAGATACAGAACATTGCCCTCAGCAGAGAAAGTTCCATTGGACGGTGCTGGCTTAAGTGATTTGCTGAGCGAGGTTCTGTCAGCTTGTTCAGGAGAGAGCCAGCTGGGAACCTGGTCTTTGGAACAGCTCTCGGCGTGGCGCTCTTTGTACTCCCTGACTTCACTTTGCTGATCCGTGGTAGCCACGTGTGTCCAAGTCTCGCTGCTTGGAGCTTTGTGTGCTTGTAGAACAAAACCGGGGGTCATGCTCCAACCCTGCGCCCCACCTGCCTGGCAAGTATTCTCCTCTGAACACTGACCCTGTTGCCAAGGTCCCGGGTGCAACGCAGAGACACAGAAAAATGCTTTTCCTTGCCCAGCAGAGCCGAGACTAGTGTAAACCTACGTGGGATACTTTTGCCCTTGCCCCGTTGGTGTCACCTATGGGAATGATCGTGGAATTTTTGAAGTTGGAGTCACTCTGGAGAGCAGCCATTTTTTAACCTCTCATTCAATAGAAAAATGAGCCCATGAGACGTCCCACAGCCACTTAATTGAAGGACAGGGAGTTGAATTGGGGGGGGAGGGGCTGTCTTTTATGTTAGTCTTTTGTCACTTGTGTGTTCAAAAAGCCTAGTGAGGGGTGTCTGGGTGGCTCAGTCCATTAAGCATTGGACTCTTGATTTCAGCTCAGGTCATGATCTCACAGTTTGTGGGTTCAAACCCCACATCGGGCTCTGAGCTGGCAGTGCAGAGCCTGCTTGGGATTCTCTCTGCCCCTCCTGTGCTCTCTCTCTCTGTCTCAAAATAAATAAAAAACCTCTTAAAAAAACCCCAAAAAGCATAGTGATATTGTATGGTTCATCTTGGCTGGACCATTTTCTGGCTTATTTGAACATTTCCAGCTGTATTTTGGGGTCAGAATCCTTTCCTGTGTGTGTGAAATTTACCAACTGGGGAAAAAACATAAAAATCACTTAAACCACTCCCTGATTTCCCATCCAGAGCTGCTCAGTATAAAGTAAGGGTCAGGGTGACAGTAATATTGAGAGTTTGGCAAAAATCCTTATAAAATAAAACGGGAACGAGGTTAGTGGATGCGTTTATAGCCTTTGTGCTTCTTCCTGAGGGATTTTACAGATTCCCCTCATTCTGGGGTAAATTTCACAGCCCCTGCTCTATTCTCCACCTCTCCCACTCAGATCTGCTCCATGCCTATGCCCCATTTCCTTCAGGAGCCTGCGTTTGCCATAGGGATAATCCTGCAAATCTTGGAAAGAGTTATATTGTGTGTTCAAGGGAAAGGGCTTTGGGGTGTTCATTTCCTAAGAGATCTGCTAAAATTGGGTGTGTGGTTTAGAAGAATCCTCCCCCCTCCCCACCATGAGATGATGGACATATTTTGTATCTGTGGGGTCCAACGCAATAGCCACAGGCCATGTGTGGCTACTGAGCGCTTAAAATGTGGTTAAGGCAGCTGAAGAACTGAATGTTCACTTTTATGTAATTCTTTTCTGGTTTTAAAATTAACAGTTTATTAAAGCCATACCCTTAATGGAAAAGTTCCATACTCTCACTGTCGTTATGCTTTTAGTTCAGCTTCTATATAGTATTACCCTGTTTGTGTAAGTCTAGCAAATTCGGCGGTCCTATAGAGGGGATTTTGCATCATCTTTGCTTCCGCTGACAACTGTAGTGAATTTAAGCATTGTCAAACAATTTAAACCATATTTGTAAATTTAATATACAGGATTTGTTTTTTTTTTTAAACATACTCTAGGGGCACCTGGGTGGCTCAGTTGGTTAAGCATCCCACCTTGGCTCAGGTCATGATCTCATGGTTCGTGAGATTGAGCCCCGCGTTGGACTCTGTGCTGACAGTGTGGAGCCTGCTTGGGAGCCTACATTCAGGTCATGATCTCACGGTTTGTGAGTTTGAGGCCTGGAGCCTGCCTCAGATTCTGTCTCCCTTTCTCTCTGCCCCTCCCTGGCTCATACTCTGTCTCTGTCTCTCTCAAAAATAAAGAAACATTTAAAAAGGAATAAATAATAAAAAAAAAAAGCCATGCTCTAATTGTTGACAAACAAGCCTTCCCAACTATTTACATAGCACGTATAAATCTTAAAATATCAAGCTTATAAAAATGTGCTGGGCCTTACTTAAGCCCCTTCCCAATAGTGTACATAAATTGGACACAATTTCAATGTAAAATGCACGTCTAAGTCAGTTATTCAGTTACACATTTCAAACCAGAAAGGTGAAGTCTTATTCTAACTGGCCAAATTATTTAAAACTTTAAGGGAATAGAAAATAAATACTCCAAAGGCTCGAGCTCTTTAATTCAAATATTAATACTATGGGTTTAATTATCTCATATGTCTGTTATTCATCCTAGATTTTCCCAGAACTTAAAGATGCCAACCCATTCTGGAAAGTAGTTTATCTCACACAACTCTAAGCTCAAATTCTAAGGACGTTCTTTGGGAATTGAATTCTCTGATTGCCTGATGTCACATAATGACTAGGAGAGGTGCTTTCTGGATTTTTTTTTTCTCACTTTCGGGATTTTTGGTCAGGGGTGCCCATAAGCTGCCCTGACACTGTTTATGCACTGTGCTAAATATTTATCTGCTTTTGTTCATTTTAATTTCCTTGTGTGTAGCCACATATGTTGAGTCGCTGGCTGGACTACTGAGCAGTGCAGCTGTGGACAGAACAGGCTTCCATGGTCAAAGTTAAGTTGTTGCCTAAAAGAGACTTCCTTTTAGTGCCCGTGTGTTTTGTGTTTTTTCCCCTGATGCTTCTGGTCTTTATTTCTGGGATCTTAGTTCTACTTTTCCTGTAGTTTAAGCAGCGGGTAATAAGGCAACATATTGCTTAGGGCAACCCCTCCACGGATATTTTTGGCTACTGATTGCATCTACCTTTGTCTCCCGGCTGTCCGTTGATGACAGATATGGCATCTAGACCTTCTGCCTGATTCCTCCCCAGCCATGCTTCCTCTAGTGCAATACCTGCTTCTTTCTTTCTTTCTTTTCTTTCTTTCTTTCTTTCTTTCTTTCTTTCTTTCTTTCTTTCTTTCTTTCTTTCTCTTTTACATCTATCTTTGTTACCCAGAAGTCTCATGGTTCAAAATGTAGGTGCAGGGGCGCCTGGGTGGCTCGTCGGTTAAGCTTTTGACTTCGGCTCAGGTCATGCTCTCACGGTTTGTGAGTTCGAGCCCTGCGTTGGGCCTTTGCTCTCAACATAGAGACTGCTTTGGATCCTCTGTCCCCGCTCTTTTCTCTGTCCCTCCCCTGCTTGCACCATCTCTCTCTCAAAATAAATAAATGATTTTTTAAAAATGTAGTTTCCGAGGGTGGGCCCCCACCTTAAGAGCTTATGTTTCTCTGCCCAGCTTGGTCCCTGGTGAATGATTGCAGAGGGCAGAGGGGTGGGCAGTGGGAGGTGATTTAGATGGCTGGCTTTTTGCTCCCCTAAAAAGTCAGCCCCGGACAAAATGTGTGTTATTACTTATCACTCTTCACCCAGGCCCTCCTCGTTCCAGAAAGGTTGGGAGCATTTCCACCTGTCGCCAGCCTAAGATTGCCTTAGGGGGCACTGCATCTTATTTTTCTCCCTTCTTCTTCTCCTTTTTAGGATTGTAGGTACTCAATACATCACTCGAAACTGTCCTCTCTGGAATTTCAGCCCCTCAAGACTCATTAATTTAATCAGATCACCTAATTGGCATTGCAGTGGTAATGAGTGATTTAAAAAAAAAAAACAAAAACACCCAACAACACAAAAACCCCCGAAGGCAGTGGTTCTAGACTTTTTGCCTTTGTCGGAACTATCTGGGGATCTTGTTTAAAAGAAATGAGAAGCCCCCCTGTGGCCCCGAGTGTATTTGATCCTGCATGTGTGGGTTGGGGCAAGCAGGGGCTCAGCATGTGTATTTTTAACACTGTCCCCAGGGGGTTCCGCTGGAAGTAAAGCGGGACCATTTTCAAATGTGTTCTGAAAATCAGGAATGGGATAGGAGGCATGGAGGCCGCTGCGGCCTCTGCTTGTTTGCCAGGGGACTTTTAGGCAAGTTACATTGTCACTCTGTGCCTCCAGTTTCTATTTTCATGATGGGAAAAACTGGGCTCTTAGCCCTTAGTGTGTGAATGCAAGAAAATATTAATGAAGCACTTAGTACAATGCCTGGCACATAATAAGTGCTCAGTAAAACTTAGCTATGGTTATGTTTGGGACTCTGTTGTATAGAATAGTGTGTTGATAACAGCATCACTGTTCGCATAATGATGTAGCAAAACAGTAGGCTCAGGCTGGCGTCAGTTTTATCATTCGAAATACATCCTATAAATACTGTTATATTTCTAATTATATATTATAGGTCTATGAATTCCTATCTATGATTTATATACAAATATATATTATATAGTATGTATACTACTGTATTCTGTATTTTAGCATGTTTTGTTATAGCATAAATATTAAAAAAAAATTTTTAATGTTTATTTTTGAGGGAGAGAGAGACAGAGTGCAAACAGGGGAGGGGCAGAGAGAGAGGGAGACACAGAATGGAAGCAGACTCCAGGCTCTAAGCTGTCGGCACAGAGCCTGAGGTGGGGCTCGAACCCACCAACTACGAGATCGTGGCCTCAGCCAAAGTGGGATGCTCAATGACTGAGCCACCCAGGCATCCCGAGTTATAGCATAAATGTTAAAATTATAATAATGATTATGTGAGAAAGTTACCAGTGGGCCTGGCATCTAGTAAGTGCTCATTAAATCCGTGAGCTCTCTTTTCCTCCTATTGTTATAATGTTTGTTAGCAATAATAATGTAAAGAAAAGGAAAAGCCACCAGCAGCAATGAGGGTTTTGACTCCAAGCGGGCATGCAGCGGACATTTTCCGGCAGAAGGAGGTGGCTTCGGCAGCATCCCTGGCCTGGTGGACAGCCTGGACTGGGGGGTCCTGTGTGCTCCTGCCTGAGGGATGCTGCCCTCACTGGGAACTGGGGTGGAGAGAGGAGGAAGGGCGCATCCCCCAGGCCTCCAGCCCTCAGCAGGGAATTTGCCTGCGGATGCATATTGGGCGGGTTACTTGAGATGTTATCCAGTGGAATAATTCTCTCCCCTGTCAGCTGGCCCCACCACCGAGAGAGAACGCTGGGGATGTTATGACAATGGTCGCCCTGGCAACCGCGGGAAGGCGTCGGGTGGCTGAGCCTGCTGCGGGCCCTGGGAACCCACAGCCTTGGCCTTAGAGCCAGGGCCCTGGTTCTGAACGTGCAGCGCCCGCTGGAAGAGGGGTTGGGACTCACTGGGAGAGGCCTGGCCCTCACTCGCAATGAACCACCAAGAAAAATGTCTTGAGTACTGACTGTGTGCCAGGCGTTGCTCTGCCTGCTGGGGGGGGGGGGGGGGGGGGCAAAGCCTGTGGTGCTCTTTTGAGCTGGCATTCTGATGGGTGTGTGTGATGGGGCTGATGGGGGGGCGTAACCATGGAAACCAATCAACAGGATCATTTGTGGGCTAACGATAAGTGCTACCGAGGAAAAAAGCAGGGTGGTGTGATGGTGACATTCGCCGGGGGGGTGGGGGGTGGGAAGGGGTGGCACCCGAAGGGTAGGAAAGTGCCATTTGTGCCTGCAGCTGGAGGAGCTCCGGGCAGCAGGAAGAAGTGCAGAGGTGGGGCGCTGTGGGTTCATGGCTCCAGTGTTCTGCTGCTGGCCGGTGCCTGGTAGCCAGAAGGCAGCAATAGTGGGGTGCTTGCCGACAGGCAGCCCTGAGCGGTACAGAGCATTCTGGAGCCTGCCTCTCCCTCTGTGTGATTTTAAGGCCCGGGATGCCACATTTCTGAGCCTCAGTTTCCTCGTGTGTAAAATGGGTAGGAGATGAGACCCTCCCCTTGGTGTTGCCGTGAGGTTTATGTGAAGGTGATTTGTGAAAGGTCACTAGAAGATAGATGCTCAATCTGCCCTTCCCTCCCTTCCAGCTTTCACATACTCTGCTTTTGTTATTTTATTAAAAAAATTTTTAAGCATTTATTTATTTTTGAGAGAGGGAGAGAGAGAGAGAGAGAGAGACAGCGAGCATGAGTGAGGGAGGGGCAGAGAGAGAGGGAGACACAGAGTCTGAAGCAGGCTCCAGGCTCTAAGCTGTCAGCACAAAGCCCAAGGCAGGGCTCGAACCCATGAACTGTGAGATCATGACCTGAGCTGAAGTCTGATGCTTAACCGACTGAGCCACCCAGGCACCCTTGCTTCAGTTATTTTCAAAAAAAAAAAAAAAAAAGCCCCTAAGGGGCACCTGGCTGGCTGAGTTGGAAGAGCATGTAACTCTTGATCTCTGGGCTGTGAGTTCGAACCCCACATTGGGTGTAGAGATTACTTAAAAAAATAATAAAACAAAACAAAATAGTACCTAAGCACTGATGGTTTTGGGCCCCAGCAAACCAAACCCCAGGGGCTTGTCCATGGGTGGTAGGGTTTATCTTGGTTGAGATTCTAAGTGAAAAGTTCCCCATTTCACATTAGAGATTTCAGACATGATTATTTATAGCTCTGTCACATGTCTTGACTTTAAACAATTTTTTTGTTGTTTATGCGGCTAAATTTCCCATCATGCTAATACAGAGTACAGTAATAAGGCACTGAC
This sequence comes from Panthera uncia, assembly GCF_023721935.1. Taxonomy (NCBI): domain Eukaryota; kingdom Metazoa; phylum Chordata; class Mammalia; order Carnivora; family Felidae; genus Panthera; species Panthera uncia. The sequence continues at coordinate 77,184,129 of NW_026057586.1, forward strand.
GATGCTCAGATCCAGGAGGGTCTGAAAAATTTTTCCATCTGCAGTGGAAGGTGCCAGGCTGCCCCCTGGTGTGCAGATAGAGAACTACATCTCTGCATTCTTCTCTCTTGAGACTCCCAGGATCCTTAGGACCCCAAGGCCCAGAGACCTTATTTTGCACCCTCCCTGCAAAGGCAGGTGGTGGGCTCGGCATGGATGTGCTATTTCCAGGAGTGCTGTGTTTCGTCACTTGCAGGTGGAATCTTTGGACCTTTTACAGTTCAGCTCTGCATGGACTTGAATTGAGGGTGACCTAAAAATAAATTAGGGCACCCGGCAGGGTGAGGACATACAAAGACCATTTCCAGTTGCGCATCTCAAACTTGACCTCTAGGCTGTTCGGACCCTCTGCTTCAACACAGAGTTCTTGTGAAGAAGGCACATGACTGGTAATCAGACCCTGAGTTTAAATTCTGACGTGGTGCTTCTTCAGTTGTGTGATCTCGGCAGGATTCCAATGTCTCTGAGCCTCAGTTCCCCATCTGTAGCATGTTAATAACAATCTAACACCTACTTCAGCATTGTTGTGGTGCTCTTATAAGGGAGAATTCTCGAAACCATTGTGGAAAGTAATTTATTTACTGACGTAGACGGATGAAGCTTTATCACTGAAATTCCCCCTCCCCAACCCCCACCGCCCCCCTCCCACCCCCGAGTGTGGAGGTCAGTGCCCCTCACACCCTCTGGGGCAAAGAATCAGCGTTTTTGTTTTCCCGATACTTTGTAGCCAACGCTTTTGGAAAACATAAAATGACTTAGCGGAAAGATGAAAGGGACCGAAATACCCAAACAAAGTACGAGCCTCACTTTGAAAATATTAGATTCAACAGACATAAAAGCACTCTGTCAAATAGCTATCGAAGTAACTAAATGCTCTCAATTTCTGTATTTATCGGCAGGCGGCTGGCCTTGGGGCAGGAGTCCTCAGGCCACAGCTGAGGACTCCTCAGCTCTAATAGCTGAATAGCTGGTGTAGCCTTGCCTTAGGGCAGGGAGGATGTATAATTGATTTTGTATCCCTAGCTCTTGGTATTTAGAAAGCACCTTAAAAAAAAAAACACCACCACATACACACACACACTGTAAACGAATGAATGACAAGCCTTGCTTCTAGACTAAACATAGAACTCTCATAATCATCATCCTGTGATCGTGGCACGTTGGTCTCTTAATTTTGCATCCTTGGTACCTAGGCTAAACCCTGGCTGCTCTGCTGTTCTGGCTCCTCTTAGCTGGCCTCAGGATTTGTGTTTGCCCGTCTGTCTCATCTGCCCCACTGGGAGCTCCTTCAGGCCTGGATTGGTACAGGCTGCTCTTGGGATCCCCGGGGCCCTGGACGGGGTCGTGTGCCTCAGTGCTGCTCTGTAAATGCCTGCTGCTCACAGGAACCCACAGCTCTGGAAGGGAACTGCATGGCTAGGGTGCTGCACCGTCTTCCAGAACTCAGTTTGTGCCCTGGTTTTATTGCCTAAGGATCCGGATGCTTAAGCGTATCAGGGAAACAAACTGCTTTCATTACATAATGCAACAGTAGATGGATGTCTCTTATGCTTGCCTGACCCTCAGAGTCATTGGGATGCTTGTGTTTTTTATGAATTCTTGGCCCTTCCCCAGATTCACTGAATCAGACTTTCTAGGGAATGGGTCTGGAAGGTTGATTTTTGAACAGACACATCCAGATGATTCTTATGGTCAGGAACTTGGGGAAGGAGGAAGCTAATATGTAAAATCATCTGATACCTTGGAGAGCTGCAAAGACTCTATGGCCCTCAGTCTCCTCATCTGTAAAATGGGATATCACTTTGTAAAGATTCAATGAAATAATGTCTATGAAATGCTTAGTAGATATGCAACTATATATATTATATATAGTTATATAGTTATGTCTATAGTTCTACACAGTATAAATTATTACATGTATAACAGAGTTATATATATGAATTAAAAAAAATTTTTTTTAACGTTTATTTATTTTTGAGACAGAGAGAGACAGAGCACGAATGGGGGAGGGTCAGAGAGAGGGAAACACAGAATCTGAAACAGGCTCCAGGCTCTGAACTGACAGCACAGAGCCCGATGCGGGGCTCGAACTCACGGACTGTGAGATCATGACCTGAGCCGAAGTCGGACGCTTAACCGACTGAGCCACCCAGGCGCCCCTATATATGAATTTTTATATATAAATTTTTTTAATGTTTATTTTGAGAGAGGGAGCAAGTGGGGTGGAGCAGAGAGACAGAGAGAGACAGAATCCCAAGCAGGCTCTGTGTGTCAGCACAGAGCCCGACATGGGGCTCAGTCCCACAAACCGTGAGATCATGACCTGAGCCCAAATCCAGAGTCAGACACTTAAGTGACTAAGCCACCCAGGCACCCCATAAACGTTTATATGCAAACTTATTTAATGAAATGGTTGACATTTTACCTATCATATGTCTATATCTATATCTATATCTATAGATAGATATCAAGTATTGATACACGTGATTTCATGTAATCTTCAGAAATACAGTAAAAATATAAAACTTAATGAAATGGCTGACAATGCCTGTGTCTCTCTTGTTGGTAAATGTCTGAGTTTCATGAGATATGCAGCCATTTATCATATAATTAATTCAAGCTTATGGAAAAATTGTAAGATATACATGCACAGAAATAAGTAAATAAATCTCACCTGCGATAACCCAGAGATGCAACGTAACCATTTCTCAACTTTAAACGGGGCATCAATTGGACCTGTATGGCCGTGTCACTGTGAAAATTAAATAGACAATTCATAAGGAGTGTTAATCGCAGCATTTGGCTCGGGGAGAACCCCTGTTGGCTGATCGCTGCTGGTATTCTAACCACCAATCTTGGGGACCTGGTGGGGGCAGCTGCTGATTCCCAGGGTACCCATTTGGGAAGTGTTGTTCACTCTCTGCCTAGTCCAGCTTCACGCTTAGGGTGGGTTTCTGGGATTTCCCCCTGCTTGGATGAGTTGTGCTCTTGTCCTGAAAGGACAAGGAATTCTTGTTCCTCTTTGCCTCAAGGGGAAGCCCTGGTCCTGTGGCTGCCCTCCTTGCCCTTCTTCCCTACTCCGTCTGCTTCCTAAACCCATCTCTGTGCCTCGTTCCTAATGCATCAGAGTGAGGGATGCCCCTGGGTTCTTGGTCCTGGGCAGGTGTGGGTCTGGTCTCTGGGTGACTCTGGAAACACCTCCCAGAATTCAAACATTCCTTCAACAGAGAGTTAGGGCACGGTATTTGTGTCGGGGGAGGGCTCAGCCTGCCTTCTGCACAGACAGTATCTCACGTGATGTCTCGGCAGGCCTGGGAGGAATATGTCCATCTTACCAATGAGAAAGTAGGGTCTCAGGGAGCTGACATGACCTGCCAAAGTCTCGGAACTGGAATTTAGAAACTCACTTCTCCCACGATAACGTGGGGACCTTCCCAAGATGCGTGAAGGGTCCATGCCAACTTTGGATTTCCACTTCTGTGGGAAGGACCCGTGAGCAACCCCTAGTGCAGCATCCTCGTTCAGGGAGGGAGCTCTAGATCATGCCGTGGCTCCCTTACTTAAATTGTTGTGTGGATCTGGGTAAGTCGTTTAACCTGTGGACACCTCAGTCTTCTTGTTCACAGAATGGGCTGAGAACCCCAGCCTCACCGCTAGCATTGTTGCATGGGATTAAACATGAACAAACACACTCAAAGCACTCACCCCACCGCGCCAGGCTCACCGCAAGTATTTAGTAAATGGTGGCTGCTCTCCCGGCTATTATTCCTGAAAATGCTTTGTCATAGCCGACAAAGATGCCCCCAGCAGACATCACAGAACTGCTCCCATCATGGGCTTTTGACCCTGCTATCAAAGGAATCCTTCATGCAGAAGATTAAAAAAGAATGAGATAGATCTGTATGAACTAACAGGGAAAGATTCTCGAGGCTTGCTACTGAGAACAAAAAATTAGGTACAATTTACATGAAAAAAAAAGAAAAAACAACCCTACACATCCAGTTCTGCTGCAGAGTTTACACACACACACACACACACACACACAACACACACACACACATATGAATGTACATAGAAAAAGGGCTGGACAAACTGGTCTCAGTAGTTACCTCCATTACATCCAGGGAGAAGACAGCCAGCCTTAGCTGAGTGAGCAAAGGGAGCCTGGCTTGGCCTTACCTGAGATGGTCTAGCTTTTTTTTTTTTAAACAAAAAATGCTTGTTAAGTAATTAAAGTTAAAGTTATCCTTTCTGCAATATTGCGGCTTTGGAATCAGACTTGGGTTTGAATCTCAGCTCTCTACTTACTAGCTGTGCGATTATAAACAGACGACTTAACTTCTCTGTGCCTAATTTCTCCACCTGTAAATTGTAGATCTTCACAACATCCACTTCTGGGAATGGGTGGATATCCTGCTAGGGTGCATGTTAGCCCTTCAGCCGGGGCTTGGCACGTGAAAGTGCACAATAATGGGCCTTTTATTTCCACACTCATGCTTATTTCGTTTACACTTCCAGATCTAGAAAGGGCTCCTTCACCCTTTAAGATATCCAATGTCTTCATTATTAACCAGTTATTTTTTTAATGCTTATTAATTTATTTTGAGAGAGAGAGAGAGAGAGACAGCACATGAATGGGGAAGGGGCAGAGAGAGAGAATCCCACACAGGGTCCACACTCAGTGTGGCTCAATCTCAGAACAACTGTGAGATCATGACCTGAGCCAAAATTAAGAGTTAGATGCTTAACTGACTGAGCCGCCCAGGTACCCCCATTATCAACTGGTTAAAATGCAAGAAAAACTGGGATAAATTTTATGACAGAATAGGTAAAAGGAAATTGCCAGGGAAGATTTGATAAGGGTTTGCTGAAGAAGGTGACATTTGAGATGGACTCTGGAGAAAAAGTCAGATTTCTATGAGTGGATGGAGCGGTGTCTCAGTTAGCTGTGTATCCCACTAATGCTGTGTAACAAACAACCACAAAGCCTTAGTTGCATACAACGTACACATTCGCTGACCATGCTTCAGGGGGTCAACTGCAGACTCCCAGTTCTTCTGATCTTGGCTGCGCTCGCTCACAGCCAACAGCCAGGCAACAGTTGACTGTTGCCTGAGGTGAGATGGCTTTGTCTGGGATGTTCGGGCAGACTTGACTTGGCTCTGTGTAGTATCTCCTCCTTCAGCTGGTTGACCGATTAGCCTGGACGTATCCTCTTGGAGATGGCAGGTCTAAGACAGCAAGTAGAAACATGCAACGCCTTTATCTACTGCTGAGGCAAGAAGCGTTGCCAACTGATGGAAGAGTTATGGGCGCAGACTCTGCCTGTCTTGTGAGCTAATTGTAGAGGCACATTGCAAAGGTACGGAGGCAGGAGGCGTAGAGGAATTGGGGCATCTGTATAATCTTCCACAGGGAGGCATAGAAAGGACTTCCAGAGGGGGGAGCCTGAGCAAAATCATAGAGAGGCGATATTTGAGGTGCTATGTTGGGGAATTGGATGGAAATGAAAGAGATGAGGAAGGAGAAATGGACTGCGGTTGAGCCCCGGATAATGTCTGAATTTGAATGTTATTCTATAGAACAGTATTCCCCAAACTCATTAGCTGGATGCCACCATTGTGCTTTTTGCCATATCTTCGTATGGACTTTAAGCCAACTCAATTTTATTTTACTTTTTATTAAAAGAAATTTAAGTTTATTTATTTTGAGAGAGAGAGAGAGAGAGAGAGAGAGAGAGAGAGAGAAAGAGAAAGAGAATCCCAAGCGGGCTCCATACTCATTGTGGTGCCGGATGCGGGGCTCGAGCTCAGGAACCGCGAGATCATGACCTGAGCCGAAACCAGGAGTCGAACGCTTAACTGACCAAGCCACCCAGGCACCCCAAGCCAACTCAATTTTTAAAAACATACATATATTTAAAAAGAAAACATTATGCAACTAGCATAATGGAAAACTGGTACCACTTGCCCTAAATGGAAGGCAGTCAAGAAAATAAACACAAAACAAAAGTGTCATTACTTTGTGCTCACTAGTTACCTGCCCAAGGCTGAGTCTGTGTCCTGTTCTCTATTGTAAAGAGAGATTAGCAAATGTTAGAGATGCAGTGTCACCGAGTAGAGATTGCTTCCTGGATATATGGTCAGAGGGGTGAGGAGAGATTTGGATAGAGACGGACACTCTTACTATGGGATCTATTGTTACTTAAAGTCACGCCTGGGGAACTCCTCAAGTTATCAGTGGTACCCACACTTGGGAGGTGCTGTTATTCAAGAATGGTTGTTTGAACAGGGTATTGACATGCCCCACCCCCACTCCTGCCATTCAACATCAGGGCTTAGTCTGGTTTTTCAATCTTCTGTGACACTGAATGCTTAATTAAAGGTATAAGAAACCTGGGGCATCTGGCTGTCTCAGAAGAGCATGCAACTCTTGATCTTGGGGTTGTGATACTGAGCCCTGTGTCAGGCTCTGTGCTGACCGTGCAGAGCCTGCTTGGGGTTCTCTCTGTCTCTGTCTTCCCTGTTCATGTGTGTGTGCACTCTCTCCCTCTCTCAAAATAAATAAATAAACTTAAAAAAAGAAGTTGAGGTAGCATTGTTTTTATTTATGTCAAGAAGCCACATTCTTTTTTTTTTTTTTAATTTTTTTTTTAACGTTTATTTATTTTTGAGACAGAGAGAGACAGAGCATGAATGGGGGAGGGGCAGAGAGAGAGGGAGACACAGAATCGGAAGCAGGCTCCAGGCTCTGAGCCATCAGCCCAGAGCCCGACGCGGGGCTCGAACTCACAGACCGTGAGATCGTGACCTGAGCTGAAGTCGGACGCTTAACCGACTGAGCCACCCAGGCGCCCCAGCACATTCTTATTTCTTTTGCCATATTTGAAATCCAACACGGGCATATATAGGCATAGAATAATAAACAGTAAAACTCTTTATTTAGGAGAAAAGCCTGAGGAAGTCCAGTTAGCAAAAATCCCAACTTTATAGGTATTGTTAACAAAGTAAGCATGTATTACTTTTAAGCAATTTCTCTAAGTTGGGTGGACTTAAATCGTATGAATTTCAGAATCAAGATTTAAATGATGAATTAGGAAGACAGTTTTTTTTTAATTTTTTTTTAACGTTTATTTATTTTTGAGACAGAGAGAGACAGAGCATGAACAGGGGAGGGGCAGAGAGAGAGGGAGACACAGAATCCGAAACAGGCTCCAGGCTCTGAGCGGTCAGCACAGAGCCCGACGCGGGGCTCGAACTCACGGACCGTGAGATCATGACCTGAGCCGAAGTCAGACGCTTAACCGACCAAGCCACCCAGGAGCCCCGACAGTTTTTTTTTTTTTTAAACGCAACCAAAAGCACATTTTCTTACAGTATAACTTTGTACGTTTTAAACTTTGGGGAAAGGATACATTTGATCTTTAAAGAATATACATTTTGAAAGGTGCCTGGGTGGCTTAGGTGAAGCATCTGACTTTAGCTCAGGTCACGATCTCACGGTTCAAGCTCTGCATTGGGCTCTGTGCTATCAGCACGGAACCCCTGTCCCCCCCCCCCGCCCTTCTCTGCCCCTCCCCACTCTCTCTCTCTCTCTCAAATAAACATTAAAAAAACTTTAAAAAAAAGAATATACCTTTGAAACAGATTAATTTTAAGTTTTTGGAAATGCTTTTGGGGATGGTGGTAGTTAGTAAATTTGGGGCATAACCCCTTCAAGGTAACTGTGGAAGATGCTTGTGACTTATGTAGCACAAAATCAGCACCACAGCTATGATTCGGAGTGGTTCTTCAGTGCCACTTTGCACGAAAAATCCCTTTTAACCCTCTCCACAATCCTGTGAAGTAGGTGCCCTTTAATCTTCATTTTTCAGGTGAAAAAAAACGAGGTTTAGAGCAGTTTTGAAACGTATGTGAGGTTGTGAGCAGTGCAGCAGGGATTGGAGCTCAGGGTAGCCTGGTTCTGGTGCCGAAGGTTCTGGCTCTTCCCTGGAGTAAGACACTGCCTCTTACTCCAACACGCTAGCATGAAATGAAAACTGAAAGACTGACACAGTAGCGTCATCTTCCTCTGGTTCTATATTGTGCTCTTCTGGTTTTTCAGTTATTAATGAGCCCTCAAATCAGTGCAAAGGAAGCGAGTCTGCAAAGTGCACTTACTGCCAGTAAAAGATAGTGTGATCTCAGGGTCTGAGAGATCCGCTGTGCTCTTTCTTGTCTCTCTCTCTCTCTCTCTCTCTCTCTCTCTCTTTTAATGTTTATTTTTGAGAGAGAGAGACAGAGAGAGAGAGACAGAGTGCAAGCTGGGAAGGGGCAGAGAGAGAAGGAGACACAGAATCCCAAGCAGGCTCCAGGGTCCGAGCTGTCAGCACAGAGCCCGACGCGGGGCTCGAACTCACGAACTGTGAGATCATGACCTGAGTCGAAGTTGGACGTTTAACTGACTGAGCCACCCAGGCACCCCTGTACCTTTTTTTTTTAATGTTTATTTATTTAATTTGAGAGAGAGAGAGAGAGAGAGAGAGAGAGAGAGAGAGAGAGAGAGAATATGCATGCACACAAGCCAGGCAGGGGCAGAGAGAGAGAGAGGGAGAGAGAATCCCAAGCAGGCTCTGTGCTGTCGATGTGGAGCCCGACGTGGGGTTCCATCTCACAATCGTGGGATCATGACCTGAGCCAAGATCAAGAGTTGGACGCTTCACCAATCGAGCCACCCAGGCACACCAATGTACTTTTTAAAACACTGTTTTCAAGTTTTAAAATGACTAACTCTGCTTCAGTAACAAGCCAGCCGTTATCCCATGTGTGCATGTGTATAAGTATTTCTGTAGGGTGCATTCCTAGAAGTGCAATCCCTGAATCAAAGTGAGTGACTATTAAAACTGAGACTAAAATCAAATTGCCTTCTTGTGGCATTCTCAATGGTTTGTCCCCCTCTTGCTGGAACTAGATAGCATAGGTGCTAAAAAAAAAACCATTGCTCATTTTAAACATTTTTCCATTAATAAGCAGGTAACACATATACATTGTGTTTTCTTTTTTAGCATTGTCTCATATGACACCAGTTCCTTTGTGTTTTTGTTAATGTTTGTTTTTGAAAGAGAGAGAAACACAGAGCATGAGCAAGGGTGGGCAAGGGGCAGAGAGAGAGGGAGACACAGAATGCAAAGCAGGCTCCAGCTCAGCTCTGCTGACAGCTCAGAGCCTGATGCGGGGCTCGAACTCATGAACTGTGAGATCTTGACCAGAGCCGAAGTCGGCTGCTTAACCGACTGAGCCACCCAGGCTCCCCTATACATTGTATTTTCTAATTTTGCTATTGGGAAGCAAATAGAAATCTCTATCAATAATCCTAGAAAAACTTTTTAAATATTTATTTACTTTTGAGAGAGAGACGGACAGAATGTGAGTGGGGGAGGGGCAGCGAGAAGGAGACACAGAATCCGAAGCAGGCTCCAGGCTCCAGGCTCCGAGCTGTCAGCACAGAGCCCGATGCGGGGCTTGAACTCTGAACGTCAAGATCATGACCTGAGCTGAAGTTGGACACTTAACTGACTGAGCCACCCAGGTGCCCCTCAATAAATAATCTTAATATTTATTAATCTCATTGTTAATCTTTACTAATCTTAATTATAATAATTTTAGTGATCTTAATACTTATTAGTAATCTCATTATTAATAATCTTGATCTTAATCATAATTGTTATTAATCTTAGTAATCTTAGTCACCTGTCTTTTTCTATGCACCTGTACATGTATAGTTTTATAAAATTCATGCATTATTTATACATTATAAATATTATACATATTTTATATATTGTTTTTAATGATATGGGATCATATGGACACATTGTAATTTATTTACATCATCCCCTATTGTTGAAGAGTTGGATTGTTTCCAATCTTTCATGGCTATTATCAACTTAGAGCAAAGCTTTATGAATATACTTACTTATTTCTTTAGTATAAAACCCTACAGCAACACTGTCGTTTAGAAATACATTGAGAGTGCCAGATGTGTGCCAAGTGTATAATTTTAAATTTCCTAGTAGCCACATTAACAAAGAAACAGATGAGGGGAGCCTGGATGGCTCAATAGGTTAAGCCTCTACTTCAGCTCAGGTCATGACCTCTTGGTCCATGAGTTCAAGCCCTGTGCCGGGCTCTGTGCTGACAGCTCGGAGCCTGGAGCCTGCTTCGGATTCTGTGTCTCCCTCTCTTTTTGTCCCTCACCCATTCATGCTTTGTCTCTTTCTCTCTCTCTCTCAAACATAAACATTAAAAAGAAACAGATGAAGTTCATTTTAATGTATTTTATTTAATCCGGTATATGCAAAATACTATCATTTAAACATGTAATCAGTATAAAAATATTAATGGGATATTTTACATTATTTTTTTTCCTACTAAGTCTTTGAAATGTGGTATGGATTTTACACTTTTGGCACGTCTCAATTCAGGTGCTAAAATTTCAATTGTATTTATTTATTTGTTTTTTGAGAGAGAGCATGTGTGAGCATGTGAGTGGGGGAGGGGTAGAGGGAGAGACACAGAGAGAGAATCCCAAGCAGGCTCCATGCTAACCATGGAGCCTGACGCAGGGCTCAATTCCATCATCCTGGGATCATGACCTGAGCCGAAATCAAGAGTTAGACACTCCCCAACTGAGCCACCCAGGCACCCCTAAAATTTCATTTTAAAGTAAAGTGTATGTCTATTAAAATAGCAGTTATATTTAGCAGAAAAATATTTTATATGGCTTCCATTTTTTTATTAGAAAAAAAAATTTTTAATGTTTATTTTTGAGAGACAGAGCACAAGCAGGGAGGGGCAGAGAGAGAGAAGGAGACACAGAATCCAAAGCAGGCTCCAGGCTCTGAGCTGTCAGCACAGAGCCCGATGCGAGGCTTGAACTCACAAACCATGAGATCATGACCTGAGCCAAAGTCGGATGCTTAACCAACTGAGCCACCCAGGTGCCCCTGGCTTCCATTTTTTAATTTCAGTGAAAGAAAATTTAAAATACCATTTTGGACATTTCACACAGACATTAGATCAATTTAATTTTTATAAACCAAAGCAGAGATGGGAGTATGTCTGGGTTTAGGATCTGAGAATCCACTGACATGTGTCAGGATCTGAAAAAATAACTTAATCTCAAAAATGAGGTGACAGAACTCAGGAAAGGATGAGGAAAAAAGGAAATTCTATTCATTAGGGTAAATAGGCAAAAAGTAAGAAAACTTTGTACAAATCAGACATATGTGAAAATCTCCACAAGACAGGCAGTGATGCTTGAGTAAGAAGTCAGTCCAGCAGGAACAGAGGCCCATGATGGGAACATCCAAGCAGGACAATGGTCCAATGCACTGGGAAGTTAACTAAATTCAGCAGATTGAGCAAATAAATAAAAATACTGAAGATTGTTTTTCTCACTGCCTGAGAAGAGTGATACAGATGTGGGAAGAAAAAAAATAGAATAAACCCTATGGTGTTGGATTGTGATTGGAGGTATTGATTATCGATGCATATAGATGAAAAAATAAATATAGGCATAAACTTGCACATCGACATATACATAGATGCATTTCACATGCACACATATATTGCCTAGGTTGTCCACTGAGGGGATTGGAAATGATGATACCCCAACATCAGTAAGCACACCAAGCACCCAAATCTTGGCTTCTAAATACCATTTCCCACTTAGAGGAACCAGTCAGTGCTCCCTTGGAGAAAGGGCTGATTCCATAGCTGGGGCTGGAAAATTTTTGTGTTGGAAATCAAAGAATGATTGTGTATACATCAAAATATATTTCTTTCAAGTGTTTTTGGTTTTGTTTTTTTGTACCTGTGTAAAGAAAATGGTTAAAACAAGTCAGAAAATGAAAAGACAGACGGGAGAGTTCTGTAGACATCTTAGTCAAAAGCCTTGCTCTGATGTACTGATAGATCAGACCCTATTCATTCAGAAGTAAGTTAGAGAAAAAACTTTCTTTTTGGCATTTTTGATTCTAAAGTTCTAGATTGAGAGGCATCTGAATGGCTCAGTCAGTTAAATGTTCGACTCTTGATTTTGGCTCAGGTCATGATCTGATGGTTCGTGAGATTAAACCCCACCTTGGACTCTGTGCTGACAGGGGGGGCCCTGCTTGGGTTTCTCTCCCCCCCCCCCCCCGCTCTCTCTCTGTCCCTTCCCTGTTGTGCACACACTCTCTTTCAAAATAAATAAACTTAAAAATATCCCAAAACTCTAGATTGAGATTTCAAATGAGAACTGGAACATTGATACATTAGCTTGATGTAATTTTGTGCCACTATTGCAATGGAACGTAGACTTATCGAGAAGAATGCGACTTTCATTTTATTAGTAAGATGAATCAAATTAATATTAACTTCAAAATGAGCTTTCAGGGGGCACCTGGGTGACTCCCTCGGTTGAGCATCTGACTTCGGGTCAGGTCATGATCTTGTGAGTTCTAGCCCCACATCGGGCTCGCTGCTGGTCAGCCTGTCAGCGCAGAGCCCGCTTCAGATTCTCTGTCCCCTTCTCTCTGCCCTTTCCCAGCTTGCGCTGTCCCCAAGATAAACAAAAGACTCTTGAAGAAAAATGAGTTTTCTGGTTTCTTCCAATGGGCTTCAGTCTCAGGCAAGCTCTCCCATATGTCAGCAGGGCTGGCCCTGGGCACTTTCTGCTCTGATGATATCCCTCCCCCACCCCCAACTGAAAAGGGAAGTGAGGGCTGTCTCCTGAGCACTTGGGAAGGGTAGCTGGGGAGGGTCCTTGTGGGACCCAGTCTGGCTCACTTGTTATCCTTGATCCAAATGCCGTGGCCAGGCCTGGGTCACATGCCCACCCTGCAACCCGGGTGAAGTGGGTTGGTGAAACCAGCCTTACCGGAACCATATGGACTGGGATCCCAAGGAGGAAGGTTCCCCAAAGAAAGTTGAAATACTCTTTTCAGCAAGAGGGGAATGCAGACTAGCCGAACAGAAGCAACGGATGCCCACTCCCATCATCCCCCGCTCCGAATTTTGTGGTCTTAGAATTCCAGGATTGCCTCCCTAATAAATGTTGGCTGACAGTGCTTTGAAATGCCAAAGGCATTTACACACCTACGGATTTCATTTTTGTTTCATTTAATGATCTTTATTAAATTTATTTTATTTTTAAATGTTTATCTTGAGAGAGAGAGAGAGAGAGAGCGCACGTGTGCTCACGTGCAGGGGAGGGGCAGAGAGAGAGGGATTGAGAGTTGCTGGGCTGTGCCTCACCATCCATGAGATCATGACTTGAGCCGAAATCAAGAGTCGGACGCTTAACTGATGGAGCCACCCAGGAGCCTGCAAATATATTTTAAGTTATAAAGATGACAGTATGCTTTGGGTAACGAGTGAAACCAAGCAAAAATATATTTACGTTTAACCACTTTTCCTCACCCCATCCACAGAGTCTCCTGTCGCTCGTTAGCAGCCGGGGGCGTGTCTTCCATACCGTTCTCTGCTCACGCGCACGTGGATTGCCTTTCTTTTGTTATTGTTGCTAGTTTTTATATAACTAGTTTTCCTTTCTTGTGTCAAGGCATCTCTCTATAAGCGTGGGTTCACGTCCATCTATTTCTAAAAGAATTTGTGAATTTGTGAATATTTGCATGTGAATTAAGATTCACATAGTGCAAGAGGGTTTAAATGAAACGTTTCTCTGCTGTACTTTTCATCTCCGTGGCTTATTTATTTTATACCTGGAAGTTTGTACCTCTTAATCCCATGAAAAATGCAGCATTGGGAATATAGTTAATAATATTGTGATCATTTTGTATGGTGACAGATGTCACTGCCCTTCCCCACTTATGATAGTGCATAATACATAGAATTGTTGAATCACTGGGTTGTACACTTGAAACGAATCCAATACTGTAGGTTGATTATACTTCAGTTAAAAACTAAAAAAAAAAAAAAAGCAAAAAAATGTTTCTCCCACCTTTCTTTCCCACTCCTCACTCTTCCCTTCCCTGGAATATTAGGAATCCTCCCAGAGAGTGTCTGCAGGTATAAAGATATGTAGGGGTGCCTGGGTGGCTCAGTCGGTTAAGCGTCTGACTTTGGCTCAGGTCATGATCTTACAGTTCGTGGGTTTGAGCCCCGCGTCGGGCGCTGTGCTGATAGCTCAGAGCCTGGAGCCTGCTTCGGATTCTGTGTCTCCCTCTCTGTCTGCCACCTCCCCACTCATGCTCTGTCTCTCTCAAAAATAAATAAACATTAAAAAAGTTTAAAAAAAGATTTAAAGATATGTAAATGTAAACATTTCCCACATGCATGGGAAACTATTTATTTTTATTTATCAATGTATCTCAGAGACTGCTCTGTATGAGTAGGTAGCACGCTTCCTCATTTTATTTTATAGCTGCATAGTTTCCTTGTGTGCATATACCTGCATTTATGAATCTCCTGCTGATGGACCCAGGGTGTTTTCCATCTTTTCCCATTGTAAGTAGAACCGTAAGAAATATTCTTTTTACAGTCACTTTGCACAGGATGGCGTCTCTAGGTGAGTTCTTAGAAGTGGAATTGTTGGGTCCAAGGATTTGTGCAGTGGAAATGTGGAAGATTGTAGCCAAAAGGCTCCCCTCAATAAAGTGCTACCAGTGTGTGTCCCTCCTCACTGCTGTGACACCAGTCTTTAAAATAGGAGTTGCAGGGGAGCAGTGCGTGGGTGGCTCAGTGGGTCAAGCAACTGACTCTTGATTTTGACTCAGGTCATGATCTCACGGTTGGTGAGTTCGAGCCCCACGTAGGACTATGTGCTGACAGTGTGGAGCCTGCTTGGGATTCTCTCTGTCTCTGTCTCTGTCTCTGTCTCTGTCTCTGTCTCTCTTTTTCTGCCCTTCCCCCTGCTTGCTCTCTTTCTCTGTCTGTCAAAGTAAATAAACTAAAAAAAAAATAGAATAGGAGTTGGATGGTTTTCGGGCAGGGTGAAGGCAATGGGGAGATTCTTGCTTGTTCTCCTATGGTGGTGTCTCTGAGATGTGTCCTCTGTTCTCCTCCGTGTCTCCCCAGAGCAAGCTGGTGAAATACTTCAGCCGACAGCTGTCCTGCAAGAAGAAGGTGGCCCTGCAGGAACGCAACGCCGAGCTGGACGGCTTCCCCCAGCTCCGGCACTGGTTCCGGATCGTCGATGTGCGCAAGGAAGTCCTAGAGGTGACTAGAGACTGTCCCCTGTCCCCTGCCCCTTACTGGCCGATGCTAGTCCCTCGGAGAGATGGTTTTGCCTGTGCCTGGCACACGGTAGGCCCTCCATAAATACGCGTTGGGTGAAGGCACAGAGGATCTTCGATGCTGTCCAGATGGTTAAGAGTGTGGTTCTCCATTCAACTGGGTCCTCTTCCAGCCCTGCTACTCATTAGCTCAGTCACCGTGGCCAAATCACGTTACCTCTCAGACCAGTGCTGCCCAGAAGAACCTTCTGCTATGGTGGAAATGTTTTGTACCTGTGCTGTCCGATACGGTAGCCACGGCCACGTGTTTGCTCTTGAACACTTGTATTGTGATTAGTGCGTGTGTCATTAGTGTGGCCAGTGGCCACCATATTGGGCACCCCAGACGGAGGGCCTTACTTTTCTCATCTGTTAAGTGGGGTAATGATGGTCTCCTCTTCTGAAATAGCTCGTATGACAAAATGAGATGATCCATCTAAAATGTTACACTCGCTCTCTGGCACCTAGTAGCATTCAGCAAGTATCAGCTTGTTATTATTGTTGAAAACTTTGGTAGTAATAGGAGTGGACCACGTCCCGAAAATCTCAAGGAGGGTGAGATTTTGTCCTACCCTCTTGGATCCCAGGTCACGGCTGTTTCCAGTAGCCAGTCCAGCCCGTCCCAGTGAAACCCACTTACATTCGTTGAACACATGGGGCCAGGCATTGTCCTAAGGATTTTACACCCAGGATCTCAACTGTTGAGGCTGTTCAGACCCTCACAATGACCTTTTGAGGTGGGGACCGTTATCCCCATCGTGTGGATCTGGAATCTGAGGCTCAGAGATGAAGCGGCTTCCCTCGCTAGTGGGTGGATGGGTCTGGAAGCTTGGAAGGACTCTGGAGCATGTGGGAGGCACTGTGATTTATCTCCCTCTTCCTCTGGCCTAGGACTCTCTGAGCTGGGTAGGAGCGAGGGTGCTGGGGGCCCCTGGGTGGCTCAGTCAGTTAAGCTTCTAACTTGGGAAGTTTGGGAAGCTGACTGCTGTCAGCTCAGAGCTGGCTTCAGATCCTCTGTCTGCCTCTATTTCCAGAGGGGGATGAATGAATGAATAAACATGAATGTTTATTCTCAAAAATGAGTAAACATGAATAAAATGAATAAACATGAATAAAAATGAATAAACATGAATAAAATGAATAAACATGAATAAAAAGGAGAGGGCCCCCCCCTCCCGCCACCTGCAGGACCAAATGCCATTTTTCTCAGTGCACACTTCTTGCTTGAAACGGCCTTTGTTTTTTCCAGACCTTGACCTCTATGACAGCTCACCTGAATCCTGCCCCCCCTCCGCCCCGGATCCTGAGCTAGACAGAGGACCCGCACATTGCCCCATCCCTGCCCCCCATTTCACGCATGCGCACTAGATGGTGTTTGATTCTATGTTATTTCATTCCCAGGATGGAGGTTTCCTGTGAATATTCTTAAAATGAAAGGTCACATATAACTACAGGCAGAACATCTTATTTTATTTTAAGTTTATTTATTTATTTTGAGAGAGACAAAGCACGAGTGGGGGCGGTGGGGGAGAGAGGGAGAGAGGGAGAATCTCAAGGAGGCTCTATGCTGTCCTCAGAGCCGGAGGCGGGGCTTGAACCCGTGAAGCCGCGGGATCATGACGCCAGCGAAACCAAGAGTCAGGCGCTTAACCGACTGACTCCCCCCCAGGCACCCCCAGATAGTACATCTTACTTGCACGAGCCAATTCACTTCTGGGAGGCTTTTGGGACCATGTATTTATCAAGTGGGATCAATACAGAAGCACAGTCTTCTAGGCCAGGGGTTGAAAACTGGTGGCCCCTAAGCTGTGTGCGATACACAGACATTTTTCCTTTGATACAGCATTCTCAAAATTTTTTTTTTCAGCTAATATTTAACAGCTAAAGAGTTTGCATTAAAAAACCCAGATCTCTGACTTCTCCTGAAAAAATTCGAATTGCTGAACACACCGACCTAAATTCCCGTCTGGTGGCAATGAGCTGAATTTTGCTGCCCTGTGGATCTTACAGGTCCCTACTGGTTAGCAGTTTTGCTCATGTACATTTACCTGGCCTGCAGGTGCCCCAGCTCTGGCTCCTACAGTAGTCTGTTCCCGTCCTGGGTCCAAGGCCACTAACCGGGGGATAGGGAGGGAGCTGGGCTTCCAGCCCTCTGACTGCAGCTTCTGTGTGAGTCCCCCCCTCCCCTCCCAGGTCCCCTTTCTGAGGAGGAACCAGCAGTATGGAAAAGGCTCCCAAGCAACTGCCTGAGTTCCTTTCTTCCTGTGTGACCCTGGGCAAGTGGACTAACCTCTCTGAATTTTAGCATCCTAATTACAGACTAATGGTGCTGATAAAAATACTTACTTTATGTGGTCTTTGTGACAAAAGAAAATCCAGGAAAAGCACTTAAAACAATGCTCCATCCACTTCATTTTCATTTATTATTATTCTTTTATCAAACAGACGTGCATCTTCGCTTTTAGTCTGGGTTGTTAAGGCTTTGTCTATTTTTGATGTCATTATTACTTCTGTGATTTTTTTTCTGTGACCCCAACTTTTCAGTGAAAATCGGATATTTGGGGGGTAAATTATGGGATTACAGTGCACAAGTGAGTCCTGCAGCGAAGAGGAGAATTCTTTAATGTTGTGAATGAGTTCTTCTAAATATGATTCATTTTGTACCTTCAGATCCTGGACTATCACTTTTCTTAAAGTGGGGTTTATGTGCACTGCGTCCCTATATGAGAAACCCCGATTACCGTTCTCTCCTGCTCCCTGCCCTAGTGCGCTGGAAGGGCACTGATTGGGCTTCGTGGCTTTTGCCCTGCCTCTGTTTTGTGGGGGGGTGGTGGTGGATTTTTTTTTTTACTAATGCGGTTTTCCCCCTTCTGGCTGCCAGTTTTTGTGTGTGCATTGGGGATGTGTGTGTGTGTGTGTGTGTGTGTGTGTGTGTGTGTGTGTGGAGGGGGTGGGGGGGCGGGGTAGGTGTCTGATTTTGTTGTAATACACAGGTATGGCCACAAGAGGACAGAAGTAATCCACAATGTTGTCCTAGAGTCTCCATCTTTAGGTATTTAAAATTCTTATTTAAATAGTAATATATGTAAAAACATTGGATACCATTAACTGCTATAAAACGAAGGCTATCCATTTGATACACAGGTATAGATGTCAATGCATAAATATGCATAAATGCATGAAGATGCATAAGTATCGAAGTTTGACAAATTTAAAGGTACATCTATATTATGGTGTCTAGGGACACATCATTTTGGGAAAGGGGGTGTGGGAAGGGACACCTGCCCAAGACATTTATAGCTGGCAATCCTACTGGTTCTGTTCCCAGCTGATCTCTCCAGAGGTGTCCCTGTCCCCACCCCGTGCTATACCCCAGCCTTACCATTTTGTCTTAGAATACAGACCCATGCCCTGGGGGGCTCAGTCACCAGTCCAGTTTCATTTCCAGCACATACCCACAGTGTTCCAGATTACTGCCCCTTAGGGTTCCTAAAGCCCCAGTCTGGAATCTCGAATGGGTGGCTGGGGAGGACAGCCACCAAGAGACTTGGGCTATCCAGTTTGCTCTGCTCCAAGTTTGCCCTGGACTGGGGACAAGCCAAGCTGAACAGGAGACACAGAGGGCCATCCAAAGACAAGGAAAGTGGAGCCCTGCCCATAAAGACTTCAGAAGCTACCCAGGGGGACAGATAATTAACTATCACCATCTATGGAGCGCTAGCTATGTGCTAAAGATAGGCACTACCTTACAAAGTACAAGCACTTAAGACACCCATTGTAAAGGTGAGTAAAGTGAGGTTCAGAGAGGGTAAGTGACTTGCCCGAGGCAATGAGTGGCAAAGCTGAGATTCAAACCTCAAACGGAGGCCTTGTTGGACCCAGGAGTCAGAGGCCCAACCTTCCACACAGGGCCGGGTGTTCCACTGGGTACCACTAGAGGGCAGCACGGAGGCTCAGCCCACTTTCCTTCCCTCTGGGTGCTTGAGGTCCCTTCACGTTCACCGAGCTCCTTACTTCCCTCCTGCAGGAAATCACCCCTGGCCAGCTGAGTCTGGAGGACCTCTTGGAGATGACAGATGAGCAGGTGTGTGAGACCGTGGAGAAATACGGAGCCAACCGGGAGGAGTGTGCCCGCCTCAATGCCTCCCTCTCCTGCCTCCGCAACGTCCACATGTCAGGTGAGCGGGCCTTGGGGATGGAGACCCCTCCCCAGCACATCTGCCTCGGTTCCTCCAGATTTCTGTGCCCACTCTGCAGGCCAGGATGAGACGGAGTCAGCTTTGGATGGTAAATTCCACTCATGAGCAGAGGAGAGAAGGGCAGTGGTGGGTCAACTCTTGGAAGCTCTTGCTCAAGGAAGAGCTGAGGTCAGAGAGCATTTGGATCTGGATAATAAGGGCCCAGATGTGGAAACACAGGGTGTGCATAGGTGATCAGCGTCTTTTTACCAGAGACATTCTTAAATGCCTTTGTATTTGGGTCTGCATCCATCTAACTTCTTATTTTATCTTATTATTATTATTATTATTATTATTATTATTATTTTACCTAAACCATATACATTCATTGTAAAACAAAACAGAAAATAGATCAAAAGAAAATGACTGTCCAAGCTCTACCCCCTAGGGAACTTACTGTTGTCATTTTGGTAAGTGTTTTGGTGTAATCATTACAGACAAGTGGGTATGTGCATAACTATTTAAAAAAATTTTTTAATGTTTATTTATTATTAAGAGACAGAGAGAGACAGAGCATGAGCATGGGAGGGGCAGAGAGAGGGGGGAGACACAGAATCGGAGGCAGGCTCCAGGCTCTGAGCTGTCAGCACAGAGCCTGGTGTGGGGCTCGAACTCACGATCTGCGAGATCATGATCTGAGCCGAAGTCGGACTCTCAACCGACTGAGCCACCCAGGTGCCCCACGTAACTATTTAAAAAAATTTTTTTTAATGCTTTATTTATTTATTTATTTATTTATTATTATTATTATTTTTTAATGCTTTATTTATTTTTGAGAGAAAGAGAGACAGAGCATGAGTGAGGGAGGGGCACAGCGAGAGAGGGACACAGAAAACGAAGCAGGATCCAGGCTCTGAGCTGTCAGCACAGAGCCCGATGCGGGACTCCAACTCACGAGCGGTGAGATCATGACCTGAGCCGAAGTTGGACGCTTAACCAACTGAGCCACCCAGGCGCCCCACATAACTATTTTTAAACAATAGAATTAGGATTATCCATGCACATTTTGAAACCTGTTTTTTTTTTTCACCTCATGAAATAACTTCTGTGACTTGTTTCATCAGTTTGGGGTCCAAATTGTTAAGAAATAAATTCAACTGGAGATCAGTTGCGAATCAGGCAGCATCCTTTCCAGCAAGTAGAGAAGTTGTACAAAATGGAAGGTTTTTACAGGCAGGAGGGAGGGACAAGGGAGTTCTTAACAAAACAAAAAGGAAGATTGTTTCAGTAGAGGTTAAAACTAATTAAGTCCGGGTTTGCTATCTTGGGAGAATGACTCAGTTTGGGGCATGTTTTTTTCTTTCTTAACATCTTCTTTCTTTGATCTTTCCCATTAATTGCTCAGGCCCCTGTTTGCCTTCATTAGTGGGACATCAGATATCATCCTCTTGAGGCCTCCTGCTTCTCCCTAACCTCATGATTTCCCCACAAATTCTGGGGCCTTTGCAGTCCTAAGGGGTCAGCTGGGCAAACACCAGCCAAAGGGTTATTGGTCCGTCTGCCTGCTTGTTTCCGTTTCGGCCACAAGGTGTCACTGTAGAGCTTTAGTCTGGGGCAGTCAGGCAGGTGCTTATTCACAGATGCGTTTGCTGGATTCAACGTGGCGCATTCAACAAGTATTTACTGACTACTGTGTTCTGTTCCAGCAGGGCTGGAATACAGCAGTGAAGGAAAGAGAACATTTATGACGCAGGTTATTGGCCCAGATCCCCATGCATGCCCTTTTGTATTCTTTCTTCCTAGCAGATCCTTATCCAAGCTACAATCAAAGGGACCCTGAGTTGGGGGCTGTCCTGTCATTGAAGGATATGGTAGCATCCCTCGCCTCTACCTGCTAGATACCAGGAACACCCTCTCTTCCCCCAGTCCCGGTCATGACAAACAAAAATGCCTCCAGATAGTCTGGTGAACATTGCCACGTAGCTTTCCAGAAAGTTCGTCTCAATTTATGCCCCTCCCCTGTCCTTCCTCCTTGCCCCCTACAACGCAGGAGAGTGAGGACTGAGGTTAGGTTCTTAATTGCTTTCCAGAGTTCAGTTTGCATCTTCTCGCAGAGTTGTGCTACTGAGTTTGGAGAAGCCCACTCAGCCTTTGTGACATCCTGGGCTGGGTGAAACCTTGAGAGGGCCTCCAATCTGCTGTTTTTCAGTTTTGATCTAGATGCGCAGAAATGAGGGGCGCCTGGGTGGCTCAGTTGGTTGAGGATCCGACTCGTGATTTTGGCTCAGGTCACGATCCCAGGGTTGCAGGATCGAGCCCTGCGTCGGGCTCTGCACTGAGCGTGGAGCCTACTTAAGATTCTTTCTCTTTAAAATAGTAATAATAGGGGCACCTGGGTGGCTCAGTCGGCTGAGCGTCTGACTTCAGCTCAGGTCACGATCTCACAGTCTGTGAGTTCGACCCCGCCTTGGGCTCTGTGCTGACAGCTCAGAGCCGGGAGCTGCTTCGAATTCTGTGTCTGCCTCTCTCTCTCTCTGCCCCTCCCCCGCTCATACTCTGTCTCTCTCTCTCTCTCTCTCTCTCTGGCAAAAATAAATAAACATTAAAAAAATTAGGATAATAATAATAATAAAGATACACAGAAATGAATCAGATTTACGTTATACACACATATACACAACGTACCCACACAGGTACGTAACTGAAATGAGTCTCACGGAATAAGGAATTACCATCAAACTCATTCTTACCATGCACACTATTTAATATTCTTTGCTTTTTTATTCTGTGTCACTTACCAAATACTGGTAATGACTGCCACTTTTATGTCACACGTCACTTACAGGTTGTGAGCCATGGTTTGGGAAACACTGATCTCTTTGATCCTGGTGGGGAAGAAGAAAATTTCCCCCTACCCTTCTTGGTACTGGGCTGGGAGGGCCTCTATAATATAAGACAGATTAACAGGAGAAAAACAAACAAGGTCTATATACATGGAAGAGCCCAGGAAAACTGAGTAGCTCGTCAGAGTGGCCCGTCTCTAGCTAAAGACAAAAGAGGGTGTTAGATGGGGTGTGGGAGGCAGTTATGGGACGTGACCAGGAAAAGCACAATTAACAAGGGTAAGGTGGTTGTGCGAAAGAAGTCTCTGCCGTCTCCACTGATAGGAGTTTGTAGAGATTTAGAGTCACGTTTCTGATGCTGACGTGTGGAGGTTTCCCTTGTAAATGTCAACGTCTTTTATAAAAGCGTGACTTCTAATCCGTTTTCAGAGCTTCACCTGTGTCTGCTGTTTCTTAAAAATAACCAGCCTAGGGGCACCTGGGTGGCTCAGTAAGTGTCCGACTTTGGCTCAGGTCATGATCTCACAGTTCGTGAATTCGACCCCTGCATCAGGCTCTGTGCTGACAGCTCAGAGCCCGGATCCTGCTTCCGATTCTGTGTTTCCCTCTCTCTCCCCCCCTCCCCTCGTGTTCTGTCTCTGTCTCAACAATAAATAGAAAGCATTAACAATTAAAAAAGATGATCAGCCTAAAATAACCCTTATGCCGAAGAGACATGCTTTGGGGTGGCCGGTTCAGTTCCCCTTCACCCTCCATGCCTCTACCAACTCTTTCCCAGGCGGCTCAGATTCCGTCTACGGGTCCTGCCTCTGATGCCGGCCTTACGGCCTCTGGGGGCCTTGACGGCAGTGGCCAGGTGCTGCGCATTTGCCCAAACCCTGTGGCGCTTAGCGCACAGGTCGGCATGAGGGGCAGCTCCACTCAGTACCGCATGGGGTGCGTCACATTGAATACAACCCAAAGAACTCTTTATTACTTGTTACAAGTAAGGGGAGCCCTCGAAGCATTGCCTCTCCCAACAACGAAACCGGGGGAGTTTGGAGCCGCGGGCGCGTGTGTATTCACGGAGGAGCTTGGCAAAGGACGTTTCGGTCTAGAATTGGGGCGAAAGACAGAGTCCAGGTCCTGGTTGATGGAAGTCACGGGGCCAGCCAGGGTCGGCATCCTCTGTACTCTGGCTCCAGTGAGTCCTATGGCTTCGTGCCCACAGGGACTGGAATCCTGCAAAAACAACACAAGAGTGGGCATTAGGTCAGTCTTTACTTTCGAAACAGCACTGGGAGTTTTACCACTGATTTATTGTCTCTGTAGCGGCTGGACTCTGTCGCAGCTTGGTAGTGGCTGTTTGTTTTTTACATTCTTTTGTTCCCTTAAAGTCATTAACTACTGAGGTATGTTTTTCTGCAATTTTTATGTATCGCAGGGGGTTCTGCAAGAAAAGTGCTTGCGCGAAGAGGTGCCTGTCAGGCGTCGATCACAAAATGGCTGGGGTCCTAACCTGGCCTCTCTGATGTTAAGAAAGCTGTATCTCGTCTTCTCTGGGGACCCCTCACTCTGTCTTGTCTACACACTCAACTCCAAGTTCCCTTAATGTCATACTTTATTTCTCCTCTTCCTGTACACAGCAGGGACACTTGTCACATTTTAATTTAAATTTCAGCCTTTTGGGGGGGAGTGAGTTTTTTAATTTTTCTAATTTTTGTAATTTTATTTTTGAGAGGGAGGCAGAGCACAAGTGGGGGCGGGGCAGAGAGAGAGGGAGACACAGAATCCGAAGCCGGTTCCAGGCTCCGAGCTGTCAGCACAGAGCCCAACGCGGGGCTTGAACCCACGAACCGTGAGATCGTGACCCGAGCCGAAGTTGGACACTTAACCCACTGAGCCACCCAGGTGCCCCGGTTTTTTTTTAATTAAAAAAATGTTTATTTATTTTTGAGAGAGCACAAGTAGTGGGCTCTGTGTTGACAGGCTGACAGCAGTGAGCCCGATGTGGGGCTTGAACTCAGGAACTGTGAGATCATGACCTGAGCTGAAGTTGGAGGCTCAACCTGGGTGTCCTGGGATGCCTGTCTCCCCCTCCACAGGACAGGGATCGTACCTCTTCTTGCGAACCATTTTACTCCCGGCCAGACGTCAATATCTGTAGGGACTTAGTAAATATTTCTGAATTGCTACCTGAAACCCATGCAGATCACGAGTGGCTTAAAGTGCATGGTCTTTTGCATGGTTTGCAAAGTAGCTCAGGACTTGGCTTCTATTTGGAGCCCCACCATTCCCATTTCCCCCTCAAGCCTTAAATGTATTGGACGAGTCTACTGGTTACTTAGCGTTTCCTAGGTCATGCACGGATTTCACACCTTGGCACAGGCACCACTACCTGGAATCCCCTTTCTCTTTGTTCTCCCAGTTAATCCCTCCTCAGACCTGACTCCTGCCTCAAAGCCTCTGCACTTTGTTGAATGGGTGAATGAATGAATACTTCTGTCACCAGCTGACCGTGTCTTACAGCGATTGTCAGTCTCCTCTCCTTACTCCCTCATGCGACTGTGATCTTCCCTAGGGCAGGCACCCTGCTAGTCACCCTTTGAATGGATGTATCAAATCTGAGCCTTGCTCCTGGCTCAGATTGCCCAGGTGGAGGAAAGATCCAGGAAGCTGCTTGATGTGCTTGCTACCGCTCTCCACCAGGGGGAAGCAGTGAGCCATCCTCGACCAGTGCTTTTAAATATTCTCTCAGAGACGATCATCATTCCTTAGAAACTTCTAATGATCTCAGGAGCTGTGTGGTTCCACCATTCCCTGCCCTTCACTTTAACCAAAAATGTCCCAAGCTAGGGAACAAACTAGTGTCTTTCTCACCAGACTTTTAGACTTAAGCGTCATACTGTATTTATTGGCCTTGGTGGCCCCAGCTCTCAGCCAGAGGACTGGGGTCCTTCACAGTGGTGAAGTCAGATATCTTACATTCTGGTGGGTAGTGGTGATTCAACGCATGTTTGTTAAATGACTGAAGGAATACAGGTCGTATTGAGAAAGTCGTGGAATCATATGGAGAGCGGGAAGCTTTATGCCTGGCAAAGTGTATAATCTTGGCCTGTCTCTCTCTTAGAGGATCGAGCATCTTTTATTTTAGACCTGGGACTCTAATCTTAGTTTCCTCCTTGGGTGTTGGGGGTTTCTTTATTTCCCAGTGTCCAAGAAGCCTCCAAGTTAGGAAAAAAACTACCCCTTCCTCCCATCTGTGAGCGTGTTAGATCAGCCTGAGCCTGAAACCAAAGAATACCCAATTGTTCTTTCAACAGGTTCAGGGGACCCCAAAGCCATAATGCCTTAATCTTGTCATATCAGATGTGGCCTGAAACCAAAAAAAACATTCATAAATCCATTCAAAAAGTATTGAATGCCTGCAGTATGTCAGGCACTGTTCTGATCTCTGAAAGTGCACGCTTCGTGTCTGTCCTCAAGGGGCTTACATGCTATGGGGGAGGGGGGGAGACAGATGACACATTATAATCGTAATAAGCAAGTACATTACAAAGTGTGTTAGGATGAGTGCTGTGGGGGAAAGAAAAAGTGGAGCAGTGTCAGGGGGGGTGGCCGTGCCCTCCAGGAACAGGAAGGGGGCAGGTTGTCCTATGAAATAGCATGATGAGGGCAAGCCTCCTTCTTCTTCCGTTTTCCTTTCTGCTTCCCCTTCTCAGTCCTTCAGTGTCTGCCAGCAGAATGGAGTCTGGAATGAGACGAACCCGGGTTCTGCTAAATTCTGGGCCAGCCCCCTATTAGCTGTACGATTTTGAGTATGGCATCTCGCGGTTCGGAGCTTAGTTTTCTCGGTATGAGGATAAACATGATGAGCATTTTCACCCATGGGTCGTTGGTAGGATTGCATGAGGCGATACGGGCAAAGCACAGGGCCTGGCTCGGATTAGATACACGGTAAGTCTCACTGTTGCCGTTACTGTCATTGTCATACCATCACCCCTGCCCCCTGTACTGCATTTCCACCAACATTATCGCTGTCCCCATCCCCATCCCCATCCCCACCACCATCACCAGGGTCCTCTGGCCTTTTTCTGCCTCCAACTCGTTTCCCTCGACCTTCTTTCCATCCTTCTCTCTTTTTTTCTCCAAAGGGCCTCTGGCCTTCGGTTTTCTCTAATTCTTTGTTTCTCTGATTTCCCTTCCCTCTGAGCCACTGTCTCCCTCAACACTGCTGCTTCTTTAGAACCTGTTTACCCCCTCTGCTTGACTTGGTTGCTCTCTAGAGGTGACCCACCTTTCCCTGGCCAAAAACATTAAACAGAGAAGCCCAAGCAATTTTTCCATGGCACACAGCCCCATTTTCTCCATCATGGTCGCCACAGAGCTAAGGTCCTAGGGTGAAATTGATTTGTTTCTGGAAGAGTGTGTTCCTGCCCTTTGCTCCCCCTGCCCCCTCCAGCCCCAGACGTACAGGCCTCAGGCCTGAAGACAACAGGCTCCCTCCTTTCCTCTCTGGGTCACACACACAGCTGCGTATCAAAGAAGGGCCTGGAAGGGACAAGGCTCAGATATCAGAATACAGATGCTATGCTTTTTCTCTCTCTTGTTTCCTCTTTGCCCTTATTCTTCTTGGTCTTTGGGCTGCTTTCAGGCCAATAATGGGCAGTCATTTGCATGTTTGCTTTCCCAAGGAAAAAACCCCAGGTTCCAGATGATGGAAGACCTTGCTTTTCTCCTTCCTTTCTTCCACACTTACTTATCAAGCACTCAGTGTCTATCAGGCGCTGTGCTAGTTTCCAGGGCTTGGGGGCTTTCTCAGGCTTCAGGGTGGAGCTGAGACCCAAAAGCAGGAGGAGGAATTCTCCTGACGACTTGGTGGGGGGGGGGGGGGGGGGGGGGAGCACGCAGAAGTGCCTTGGGGCAGGAGGGATCAGGTGGCATCCTAGGCTCAGAGAGCCCAGTGGAACTGCACAGAGCTTGCACTGCAGGGTTTTGAGCCGAAGATGCATGATCATTCAGTTTGCAGACCAACACTCTGGCTGCAGAGTAGGTGGGTGGCCTAGACTGAGTTTTGGGAAGTGCAGGAGGAGGCTGGGGGTGGGGGCGTGCGGGTGTTGCAGGATTGTGGTGCGCAAAGGTCAGGAAGGAATTCTTGAGAGGTTGTATGGTGTAACTTTGTAAGCTTATTTGAGTAGCTCGTGGACAGGACCCGTGGGCCGAAAGGGCTGCACTTTTGCTGTATGAAGCTGGTGATTATACGCTTAGTGCTCGAGGGGATTATATGCTGCGTGCAGGGAATAGTAGATCATAAATGTCTTCGAATCTCTACTCATAAAACCGCTTTCACAAGATTTTTCCCGTGCTTCTCATTGAGCTTGACGTTAATTATGGGTGAGATGTGCAGGCAGTCATGAGACCCTTGAAGAATGTAGCCACCGGCACGTATCTGATCCTTATCGGAACTGCGCAGGCTGAAGTTCAGCCTGCTGAGCTAAGGGTGAACGTTTTTCTGCTTCTGCCCCTCATCACAGGGAGAGAGAAGAGGCCGGGGCACCCCATACCCCTGCAGCCTCTCGGAGCTCCCTTTTGTCAGCTCCCCTCCCTGCCAGCTCCTCATCGGGCACGTCCAGAGGGAGAACTGGCAGCCAGGAGGAAAACAGGATGCAAAATGGCCCTGAAATAGGATAGCCTCAGATGCTCTCTTGTTTCTTCCCAGTTTGGGCTTTGAACGGAGGCCACTAGAACCCTGCCTTCACTACAGCCTTCCTTAGACTGGAACAAAGACTAAGAGCCGTCTTGATTGCCCCATTGTTGCACTTGCTTCTAACTTTGGGCTGGCCTGGCAGCCCAGGGAGAGGGCCCCGCCCGAAGCGGCTGGTGTGTACCACACCTGAGTTCCTCTCTTTCCCTCATTGTTCGCTCCCCAGCCCTGATCCGTAGGTTCTCGGGGGCTGCTTACACAGACGTAGCACAAGGGAGAGGCACCGAATGCCGCCTTACGTGCAAATGGCTCATTCGCTCCCAGGATGCATCCCAGTCTAACTTCCTGTCTGAGTCGCTGTCGGGGACGAGGACATAGTGGTGGCTAAAACCCACCGGCTTCCCGCTCTCATGGACCTCATATTCTAGGCTAGCTGGATTCATGTGATGAGTGAAACTTACATTCATGAAAATGAAATGAAATGAATTTTGTACAGTTAATAAAAAGTGAAAAAAGTTTTCACTTAATAAAAATTTTCACTCAATTTTTCACTTAATCAAAAGTGAACAGATTCACTTTTTCCATCTCACCAGCCACCTTAAAAATTCTTTTTAATGTCTATTTATTTTTGAGAGAGACAGAGAGACACAGAGCACGAGTGGGGGAGGGGCAGAGAGAGAGAGAGAGAGAGAGACAGAATCTGAAGCAGGCTCCAGGCTCTGAGCTGTCCGCGCAGAGCACAACGCGGGGCTCGAACTCACGAACCATGAGATTGTGACCTGAGCCGAAGTTGGATGCTTAACAGACTGAATCACCCAAGCGCCCCTCATCAGCCACCTTTCTAGAGATCCATGGAGCAGCACGGATGTCAGGCATTCCCATCACTGCAGAAGGTTCTACTGGACAGGGCCGCTCTAGAATGTATTGGGAGAAATGATAAAATAGGAAAAATGACAAATGGTGACCAGTTTCACGTGGAGAATTAAAGTGGGGTGATATCATGGTGACCAGGGGCCTGGCTTCGATGGGGTGGTCACAGTGGCTGTGTCAGAACAAACCAGCGAGGCAGAACCAGTAAGATAAGTACAGTGAAGAGATTATCGCAAAGGCTTGGCTTAGGGGGATTGTTGGGGCTGGTAGGTTAGACTCTCAGGAAGGGCGGGCTGGCTGGCATCCACATTGCTGTCCCCCTGTGTTCCCCTCCTTGCGAAGGACTGAATCAGGCCTATCCAGATTATTGAGGATAATCCCCCTTACTTAATAAAGTCGGCTGGCTGCTGACTTTAATCACATCTACAAAACACCTGCACAGCCTCACCCACATTGACGTTGGACTGAATAAGTGGGGACTACAGCCACATCGACACAGCGAACTGGCCGTCACAGCAGGCCTCTCTGAGAAGGTGCCATTGAAACGAAGTCTCGAATGCCCAGAAGTTACCAGGTATGAAAAGATGGGGAGAAGAGCATTTTGAGAAGAGCAAATGAGTCATGCCAACCTCCAAAGCATTTTTTTTTTAACGTTTATTTATTTTTGAGACAGAGAGAGACAGAGCATGAACGGGGGAGGGTCAGAGAGAGAGAGGGAGACACAGAATCCGAAACAGGCTCCAGGCTCTGAGCTGTCAGCACAGAGCCCGACGTGGGGCTCGAACTCACGAACCGCGAGATCATGACCTGAGCCGAAGTCGGACGCTTAACCGACCGAGCCACCCAGGCGCCCCTCCAAAGCATTTTTAAGAAGCAGAAAAGAGGCCCTCGTGGCTGAACCATAGGCTGTGCTCTGGTGACTTGTTGCTGTGTGACCGTTGACCCCCAAACTTAGTGACTTAGAACAACACGTGCATTGTTATCTCTTCACGATTCTCTGGGTTGCCTGGGCTCAGCTGGGTAGTTCTGTGGTTCCACGTTTTCTGTTGGCTGGGCTGGAACATTCAAGACGGCTCACGCCCATGGATGCCAGCTGGCGGTGGTAGCTGGTGGGAGTTGAGTTTGGGCTGTCTGCTGGGGCACCCACACGTTGCCTTTCCGTGTGGCTTGGGCTGCTTGGAGCGGGAGTAAGCGTTCCAAGAGGGGGCAAGTGGAAGCTGCCAGGTATCTTAGAAGCTAGTTCTGGAACAGGTACGGTGTTGCTTCTGCTGGTAACTGTATCAGCGGGGGACAGTGGGAGAGCAGGAACGCTGCGAGTGTAATGGAAAAAGGAATTTATCGTGGGACTCCAGACCTTATACAACTGTAGGAAGAGCTCAGGAAGTAAAAGTTCAGGAGGGAGACTGAAGATTCAGAGAAAGGTCTCTAACCTGTCCTGATGTGGGTAAGCCCGCCTAGGGACATCTGGAGGGAAACCAAGAAGACGACTGGTGTAGACGCCTCTGGAAGTTTCTTAGATCTTTGGAGCTGTTGCCTCTGTGAGTTCGCAGGCCAGTGTCTGGTGTTGGATTTGAGGTCGCTGTTGGTCCCCAGGGCCCAGTGTCAGGATGAAGAGAGTTGGCCGTGGAGCAGGAGGAAGAGAGGATAAACCAGACCAGCACCCCTGCATCTGTCTCCTGCTGTCCCTGACCCGTGCATCAGAGCATCACAGCTGCAGCTTTACTTCACTTCCCAAATTCTGTGCAACTTTGGCCGATTTTAACCCGGAACCATACAGAGAAGGGGAATCTGGAGACGAGGGTGCCAGCATAGCCAAGCTGACAACACCCTAGGCTGGTGCAGGGAGCAGGGGCGGCTGGAGAGAAGGTACGGGGGAGAGACAGGCAGGGACCAGCTCAGGAGCCTCAGAGCCATGGCAAAAAGCTTGGGTTTCTTCAAAGCAGAATGGGAAGCTGTTGGAGAGGTTTTAAGAAGGGGATTGTCTTGGGGCACCTGGGTGGCTCAGTCGGTTATGTGACCGACTTCAGCTCCAGTCGTGATCTCGCGGTTCGTGAGTTCGAGCCCCTCGTCAGGCTCTGTGCGGACAGCTCAGAGCCTGGAGCCTGCTTCGGATTCTGTGTCTCCCTCTGTCTCTGCCCCTCCCCCTCTCATGCTCGCTCTCTCTCTCTCTCTCTCTCTGTCAAAAACAAACATTAAAAAAAAAAAGGGAATTGTCTTGACTTGATTTCATTCAACTCCTAAGTCAAGGACGGATGGGACTTAGGTACGTTTTGTCCATTGGCCACTCTCCCTTTCTCCTCCTTCATCCCTTAGTTCTGCTTCCCTTGGGCTTGGCCTCAACTTGCCCTGTTTATCTGAGTCTACCTTACCTTCCTTATCTGTAAAATGGAGGCTCTGGTAGTATCTTCCATAATTATGACACTACTGCCAGAAAAGAAGTGAGTTAATAGAAATAAACACACAGCCAGATGTCTGGCAAATTGCATGCTTACTACATAGTTGGCTATGATTATCTTTATTATTATTTTGAAAGTCAGAGCCCCCACCCCGCCCGCCAGCCTTTGTCTTACAGCCAGGGAAGCAGACCCCTCTCTGAGAAACCTGGTCCAGGGCTTAACCTGCCCTTCCCGATATAGCTGCTACTCTCACTTTCTTGCAGGCCACCTTTGACCCTTCTCTTTAGCCCCCTGCCACTTCATGCGGTCCGCTCTGGCTTTTGTGGGAAACCCCCAGTGGGAACAAAGAGGGCCTGGCTCCCGGCTATCATCTCTGATCTGAGCCATGGTCCTCCTTCTCTGTATTCCTTGCACCTGGGAGGTAAGAGAGCGGAAGCATTGGGCACAGAACTTGTACTGTGTAGTCTGCAGGGGCCGAAATGTTTGAGGATCGTGGGTCCCGCGTCCACTAAACCAGATGAACTGAATCAGATCCAAACTGTTAAATCTTAGAATCAGACCCCAGCTCCTTCCCCAGGCTCCTGGTTGGTCCATCTCCAGATGTCTTCATTAGCTCCTCACACCAGCTACCCTGACCTAATTGCATTTCCTTGAAAAGCCTGCCGCAGGGCCTTTGCACAGGTCATCCTTTCTGCCCGAAGTGTTCTCCCCTCATCTTTCCGTGGCTGGTTCCTTGTCATTTTGTTCTCAGCTCAAATGCCACCTTCCCAGAGAGCCCCACATCCGTCTCAGTCACTCATAGTCCCATTACTCTGTTTTATTTTCTTCACGGTTCCTATCACATCTGAAACGATTTTGTTTATTTGTTCGTTTCTCTACTCCTCACCAGAGCAGTGGTGCTCAGACCTGAATGTGCATCAGAATCCCTGGTAGGGCTCCCGGACTTTGTGTTTCAGCTGGTCTGGAGAAGCACCCAGACACCTGCGTTTTGTAACGAGTTCCCTGGGTGCTGCTAGTTTGGGGATGCCACTTTGGGAGCTGCCGTGCCAGAATTGTTCCAGAGCCTGGCTCAGAACTGTCGAGCAAAAAGTAGTCAGTGAGTGATCAGATGAATGATGGAGACCCATGAAAATAGTTAAGAGCAGATATTGGTTGGGTCCTTACAGAGGCAAGTGATGTGCCAGATAATTGACATGCAGCACGGGCTCATTTAATCCTTTCAACTTTTTTAAATATTTATTTAATTTTGAGAGGCAGAGAGAGACAGAGCGCAAGCAGGGGAGGGGCAGAGAGAGAGAGGGAGACACCGAATCCGAAGCAGGCTCCAGGCTCCAAGCTGGCAGCACAGAGCCCGACGTGGGGCTCGAACTCATGAACCGCGAGATCATGTCCCAGGCCGAAGTCGGACACTCAGCCGACTGAGCCACCCACCCCGGCGCCCCCTCATTTAATCCTTTCAGCAACCTCATGAGGTTCATATGATTATTCTTTCTGTTTACTGGTAAGAAAACTGAGGACCAGTGAGGTAGCCTCCTTGGCCTGGGTCACGTAGCAACTGAGTGAGTGTCAGAGCCCGGGTTGGAGCCCAGGTAGGTCTGGCTGCTGTTAAGCCTCCCGTAAGAAAGCCATTAAGAGATGGCTTCTCCTTTACCCTGCGGGCGGGGTTGGTCCGTATATTTCCATTTGCTCAGTTTGAGTGTGCATCCCCCTGGTGGTTATACAGGGTAAAGCAGCTTAAACCAGAAATGAGATAAAAAGGCCTTATTTAGAGCCCCCATATACATACTGAATAACAACGGCATTGCCCGTCCACAGAACCCTTCAGTTTTAGGAAGCCCCTGCCTGCCGGTGATCTTATTTGATCCTCACAGATGTACCAGTGGTGGGTAGACCAGGATGAGCACCCATTTCACAGGTGGGAAAACTGAGGCCAGCAGAGGGACACTTTGACTTGCTGCAGAGCAGGGGTTGGAACTGCAGAACCCGTTCCTGCTTCTCAGTGCAGAGCCCTTTCTGCTGTGGGCCGTTTGGGGATGCTGGCCGGGACCTCGTCGCCCCTCCAGGTTGAATCCTAGAGCTGCACAGCTGGGACACTGCCCTGCGGTGGGTGTGGCTGGGAAGGGTCCGAAGTCCCTTGAGACTCCTCAGAGCCCTGGGAGGCTCCCCTTTCTCCCAGCAAGGGTCAGTCTCCCTCGGTGAGTATTTCTGCGCTGTTCTTAGCAATGGTTCTGAGAGAGAGTGGGTACGTGATCCTTGGGCATGTGATTATATTTGAAAAGCTGAGTCAATATGCAGGAGGAAGCAGGGAGGGCAGGGAGGATGGAGAGAAGCGTTATCGGGTGTTATTTTTAGGAACCATATTCCCTACCCACCCCCACCTCACACCCCCAGTGTCCCAATACTGGGATGGCATTGCTGGAGATGAGATGGTCTCAGTTTGTTATGGTCATGCTTTTCACTCAGGTGGCCTTTTAAGGCGTTGTTTAATTATTTCCCTGATTACCGATTTAACAATCTTGCACCAGAAGTAACCCAAAGCTATTGTTTGGGGGAGGGGGAAGACAAGGCAACGTTTGGACCCAGCTCGCGTGTTACTTATTATTTTCAAAACGGATACATAGCAAACAGTTCCAGAAGGAGATACGCTTGGATATTTTAGCATCTTGGATATTGTAGCATCGTTGTTTTGGGTTAGGGGTGGTTATGATTTCTCTTTAGGTTGTCTGCATTTTCTATCTTTCTGGGCACGAAGCAACCAGTTGTGTAACTTCCTAGAAAAAAAATTTGAAGGAAAAAACTCCTCCTTGAACCCAGTTTGTTTACCTTGTTCTGTCCCCCTTGTCATATGTTCCTCCCCCGGCTGCTGGTGCCTGTTGGGGCTGTTCGCCCAGACCCTGTAGAGTTCACTGATTTTATCTATTCATCAAACCTCTCCTCTTTGTGTCTGTTCAAAAGAAAAACTTCCTGGCTGCATGTTCCTGAAGCAAACCTTCCCATGGCTTAGACAACTCCTGATGATGCCTCAAGGTGCCACTTAAATGCCACCACTGCCAGGAAGCCTGCCTTGATTGCCCCTGCTCTTCTCTTGTTATCAAGTTATCCTGTAGTTGTTTTGATATATAAATATATAAGCCTCCCATGTCAGATTATAAATTCCCAGACAGCAGGTACCCTCTCTTGGCCAAAACAAAAATAATAACAGGAAATGATTAAGTGCATAGTTTGTGTCAGGGATTATCCTGCACTGATTTTAAGGAAAACTCCCCTTACTCTTCAGAACTTCCCCACGAGAGAGGGACTTTTGTTTCCTGGTTTTCCGATGATCGAACGGAGGCACAGTGGGTGAACGAAGGGGTCCAAGGTCACGTGGCCAGTAAACTGCAGGGGCCAGGACTTGAGCTCTGCTGACCACACCCTTGAAACACAAACAGGTGCTTCTTTTGTTTTCTAGAAAGTCTTCCTCACCGCAGCAAAGTAGCATTGGATGAATTAACAAGCAAATGAGCCGTCACGATTTAATCATGGAAATGATGCCCTTGGAGCAGAAGGTTGAAGCATTTTTAGATTTGCCCCAGGAGAGAGTAGGGAGCGGAAGACAGTTTCTGTCTAGATGTCAGCGGTGGGCTCCCTCAGTAGAGATGAAGAACAGATCATGAGAGAGAATTCTCTCTAGACGTTGGCAAACAGGCCACCGCCACGTTCTCCCTCTACTTTTGTAAATAAAGCTTTATTGGAACACCACCACACCCACTTGTTAACAACATCTGTGGCTGTTTTCACACTGTAGTAGCAGAGCCGAGCTATGTGGCAGGGGTGGGTAGGGCCCAGAAAACCTGAAATACTGTCTGACTTCTTACAGAAAAAAATGTGGTACCCTTTGCGATGAAAGACTAGGCAGGAGAGGACCGTCGGCTCAAACAAATACACACAGGCTTGAAACCGGGAGAGGTCTCGGTCTGATGTAAAGAGGATCCGCCTTTGGGAATAGGGGAGTCAGTAAGCAAAGCGGTCCCCAGGCTAGAGGAGGGACATTGTCCCTGGAGAGCTCTGCGGTGAGGATAAATTACGGCTTGCACCGTGGTTCAGCCTTTACGTGGAGCTATCCTTTCTGAATGCCTTACAGTACTATGTGCTCAGGGGAAGGAAGAAAGGGCGTGAAGGATGGGCATGCTCAGAGAGGTTAAGTAACTTGCCCAGGGTCACACAGCTAGGACCTGTTAGAGCCTGCCTGCACTCAGGCTCATGCCAGTCTCTCCCAAAGCATGCACTGTCATCACGCAGAGTTTTAAATGCCAACTTTTCTTTCTTTAAAGAAAAAAATTTTAATGTTTATTTTTGAGAAAGAGAGAGAGAGCACGAGCGGGGGAGGAGCAGAGAGGGAGACACAGAATCAGAAGCAGGCTCCAGGCTCCGAGCCGTCAGCACAGCGCCCGACGTGGGGCTTGAACCCACGAGCTGTGAGATCATAACCTGAGCTGAAGTCAGACGCTCAACCGACTGAGCCCCCCAGGCGCCCCAAATGCTGACTTTTCTTGCCTGTCTCCGCCAGATTGTGGGTTCTCTGGGGGTGGGGACCACGGCTCGTT
This sequence comes from Panthera uncia, assembly GCF_023721935.1. Taxonomy (NCBI): domain Eukaryota; kingdom Metazoa; phylum Chordata; class Mammalia; order Carnivora; family Felidae; genus Panthera; species Panthera uncia. The sequence goes on from NW_026057586.1 coordinate 77,219,977, forward strand.
ATCTCTGGAGCACCTTCAGACCAGTGTCTGCGAGGCGTCCCGCTGGCCCAGTGGGATTCTGAGTGTGGGGTGCCTCACACTCCAGATCTCCCTCCTGACCTCACCCCTCACTTGGAAGAGGAAACGCGAAACGGCCTCCCTTCCCGCAGCCACACAGAGGGCGTGTTGACACCTGCACGTCAGCCCTGTCCTTGGGAACAAGCTCAGTTTAGCTCTATCATCTGATCGTGTGCTTTCTTTAGCGCTTTTGTTTCCTTCTCTGTCTGGTGCTTTGTGGAGGAGAAACGAGGCGGGCGGGCTGTGTCACCGGATACAGGGATGCCCTCCAGAAGTGAGGCTGACCCTGGTCTTCCAGCTCTCCCTTCTGAGGACCTTCTGCCTTTATTGTCACAGAGGTTGGAGGGCTTGAGACACACGTGGATGTGGTTTTGCTTTAAGCCCTAGACTCCTTGCTCGAAAAAGTGAGGGTCAAATAGCTGCTCAGCTGCAGACACTTGGATGCTTTTTCCTCCCAGTGTTTATTGCCCTGGAAACACCACCCCACTGGGACCACCTTGTGATGATTCCCGACGGCCACCAGGGGGTGCTGCCCGCTAATCTTCCTTTTGCCGAGCCGCCAAAGAATTGGCTCAAGTGCCACTGAAAAGATCTACACTGATGTGCCAACGACGAGGAACCTCGGTCTGATCCTCTCAACTTTCAAATAGGGAAAAGCCGAGTCCCCGAGAGGAGAAAGGTGCGGCCCAGCCACGGCAGGGAGCAAGTGTGGGCTTAATTCTGTGAATTCTGTGCTACCCACAGAGCATTCTGGGCAGGCTGAACACAGGTGGGTGGGGGACCTTTAGTCTGGACTCGAGAGAGCTGCCCGGTCTCAGCACAGGCTGCTGGTTCCTTCCTGCCTCCCATCGGCTCAGCAGGGGTCTTGCTCCCGCTAACCTTCCTGCGGGGCTCATGTCACTGTCGCTTGTGCTCTCTCTCTCTCTCTCGCTCTCTCTCTCTCTCTGTCTCTGTGTCTTGTCGGTCTCCCTGCCATGCTGTAAGACCAATTAAGACAAGAAAATGAGCTGTAAAAGAAGAAGCCTTGAAACGCAGGCTCCAAATCATAGCTGCTGGAGATGCAAAGGGAGTTCAAAGAGACAATGGCTTCATTTCCTTGGGAGACATCTCGAAAGAGCTTGGGGCCAGATGTGGGGTGACTCCTGCGACAGGAAGCTTCCTGGAGCCTGTCCATAGAATGGCTATGAAGAGGAACAGTCTTTCACTTTTGCGCGTGCCTGGCCCTAGGGCACATAGATCAAAAAAGACACAGCCATAGTTGGTGTGGGAGACCCCTGGGCTGTAGAGACCCCCGGGCTGTAGTGAACCTGGGCCTGCCCCCTCCCCCCTCCCAGCTTGTCTTTGAAACAGGCGTAAAGATGCTTAACCATTTGGTGTTGTCAGTAGGGGTGAGATGAGGTACACTTTCCCCTGTCTGGGCCTGCCTCCCTGTCCCCCCGCCCCGCCCCGCCATGTTTCAGCAGGACCTTACTTTGGTTCTTTTGGCTCGAGTGAATTGGAAATCATATGACCTAAATGAATGGGCTAAGTCAAAGATTTCTCTCCCTGTTCTGTTCTGTCGCCAGCCTGCTTCTGGAAGACAGGTTCCTCAGGAGCTGACTGGCCATGGGGCCCAGGAGCTGGAGCCATCCTGCTCTGTGATGGGTGTGGGCAGCTGAGGGTTTTGCCAAGACTTTGTTGGGTTAAGCCCCTGAATTTGACAGAGCTGGTGCCCCTTGGGTGGGGGGCGTTGTGACCTTCTTAGTATTTTGGAGCAGACAAAAGGTAACGACCAATCACAATCTTCCCTTAACATATTTGGGAGGTTGGAAAAGTTCCCAGAGTCTTTTATAGAACCATGGGACTATATTTATTCCCCCCAAATGAGCAAGCTTTTAGACTAAGGGGCTTTTAGGCAGGAGATCAGTGGCCGTGTGAGGGGTGGGGGAGCCATGCTTAGGAATGTGATCCTTGTCTGTTAATGCCATCGGACGTCACCAGATCTCAGGGCCCAGGTAGGAGATCTTGGGGAGCACAGCATGTAAAGGGATAGCACAGGACAGCCCCACCACAAAGGATTATCCATCCCAGGGCATCAATGGTGCTGAGGCTGAGAAACCCTGTGCATTATAGGGTGTTTGGTGGCATTCCTGGCCTTTACCACTAGATGTCAGTAGCACCCCCCACCCCCCCAGTCTTAAGCTGCAAAATCAAAAATGCCTCTAGAAATTGTCAAATGCTCCTGGTTGAGAGCCACTGCCTGGATGATGCTCCGGGTCTGATGATGACAACGTAAGTATTCTGAGGCCAGACGAAAGCCAGGAGATTTTTGTGGACTGAGGTTCTGTAAAAGCACAGAAAACCATAATTGAGTTGGGAGCATGATTTTCCCAGGGGTCCTTAGTCACATTTACAGGAACCAGATGAAAGCTAGGAGCTTTGATGTGCCCCCCCCCCCCCCCACACACACACAAAATCTCCCCCTCTCTTCCTAGGGACCTTGTTACAACTTCAGTGTTGCAGGTAAACAGCTCCCAAGCATCCTTTTCCTTGAAGAGAGATTCCGTGAAGGGGGACGATTGTGGACATTGCTCAGGGCTGGAGCCCAGATGCTTGGATCAGCCCTGCCCTGCTTTCTCTGGATAGGGGAGTCTGGACGAGCCACATGGCCTAGCTGAGCCTGGTGTCCTGGTCTGTAAAATGCCCCGGGGAGAGGAAGGATGGTCAATGAATCTTTCCCCAGTGACTCCTTCTCTGAGGTTTGACCTTCATGCCAGGCCAGTGAACCGACAGCAGTAACCATGTCCCCACGCTCATAGACAGCTCTCCAGCTCACACTGTGGCCTCCAACTGATATTAGCATTACATTGACCCCTCATATCAACTCCATGGTGGAGTTGGGCCTTTGAACATAAGAAATTATGTGGCATTGTTTCTTCTGCCTGCAACAGAGGCTGTGGGCTGCCCCCTTTCTCACTAGTCTCAGCTCCAATGCCTTAGGAAGCGTTCAACACACAGTATGATTACCTTTGCCATCATTATTTGTCATAGACGGGGAAGCACGGGGGCCGAGAGAGCCCAGGGGAAGGCCTGGATGCAGCCAGGTGAGTCCAGGCGACACTTTCTAGAAGAAGGACCCACTACATTTGGTGCCAAGGTTGACAGGCTGTTTGGGCTTCTTCCTTGCTTCCTGCGTTATTTTGCTTTACTGCCCACCAGATGCCAAATCTCAAATCTGCCAAGGGTGGATTTGTTTTCTTTCAAATCATCATGGCTCAAAAACTCTTTCTTTCCCCCCTGCAATATCTTTTTGGAATTTTTTTTTTTTTTTGCAATATCTTTTTGGACCATTTTGTGTTGTAAAATCTATCTGCAGACTTTCAGTGCTGAAGTCCTTAACGTGCATGTTCTATGGAAAGTGTGCCTTTTCTTTTCTTTTCTTTTTTCTTTTCTTTTCTTTTCTTTTTTCTTTTCTTCTCTTCTCTTTTCTTTTTTTCTATCATTTTCTTTTCTTTTCCCTTCCCTTTTCTTTTCTTTTCTTTTTCTTGCCTCCCCTCCTTTCTCCTTCCCTTCCTTTCCCTTTTCTGGAAAGAAGAAGGTAGTATGTAGGGAAAATGCCAAAACCTTACCCAACTTGGACTTGATCCTTGTAGCAAAGACCAGAAGGTGAATGAGGAATTCTAAATGGAATCCCTTGTCACCCCTGACCGTGGGCTTTATTCAGCAGGACGTTTCAGGTTCTTGTTAATTCTATGACAAGACACTGAGCTTTTGGCAAAGGGGCATTATGTCATCACGGTGGGGCCAAGAACGTTGGAGTGGAGGAGATTAGAGGTTTCTTTCTGAAGGAAGGGCTTGGTGTCCAGTGGATTTTTCTAGATATTCACGGCACCAGTGCATGTGGAAAGAAGGATCTACCCCCTCGTGGTGCCCGCCTTTTGCGAGTCTCTCCCTGTGCCGAAGTCTGGCATTCCTGCTTCGTGCAGGGCATCACTCCATGTTTGCGATGCGCTAGGCGTGATGTGTGCAAGGGCTTTGCACGGGTGGCCCTCTTTCATTCTTTTCACAACTTTGTAAGGTCAGAGCTGCCCTTTAAAAAGGGATGAGGTGACCTTCGGAGAGGTGGATGAATTTGCCCAGGGCTGCACAGCTTTGACAAGTCTCGAAGCCAAAGCCGGCATCGCATTTGGCACGTGACCGTGACCGCTGCTTTGCAGCATACCCCGAGGCTCTGAAGGAGAGCTCGGAAGAGGGCGGCATTTATTGAGAACCCAGGGGCTCTACAGAAGTCACCCGAGTGGATTCCGCCAGGTCTGCTGAAAGAAAACCCAGGACTTGGGGAAGAGGCACCATGGCGTAGCAGTGACCTGCTGGCTCACATCCAGGCTAATCCCGGTGGGTAATTTGATGCCCTACGAGTAGACTGGACCAGAGCAGCTCAGCAGTTAGGCCTGGAGGGAGAGGGAGGTGAGGAGCAGGGAGAGGCGAGGTGATGCCAGGAGGAGGTGGGGACAAAGCCTGGAGTCTGAAGGAGAGCCCTGCTCTGCGATTTCAGGCAGCTTCTGGCCTGGGCGTGGCTCTCTGATAGAAACAGAATCAGGGTGCCTGTGTATCTCCCGTAAAAGGCTGATACCGTGAGGTGGTGCATGTGAGAACTTGCGGCTCTGCACCTGTGTGTAGTATGTGCTCAATAAATGACAGATGCCACCTTCACTGTATTACTTCTAGGGCTCTGGCTCAAACAGAGGTTTCCCAGGGGCAGGTATGAGTGGCCACTGCCTGGGAACGTTCCTTTAAATGAAGCATCCGGTGAAGGGAAGACCTGGGGTCCATGCAGCGAGGGGGCATCGCCCTTGTCTGCCTGATCGTGACATTTTCCTTTCCCAGTGGGCTGAGTCTAACTTTCAGCCAGTTTTGAGGCCCGAGGGCTCTGTGCCTCAGCGCTGGCAAGCCGATGGGAGCCCAGGTACATGCGGAGGGTCTAGGGTGGGCGCCGCTGAGGGGGAGAGCAAAAGGAAGAAGTGTCGGGCGGTCCCGTGAGACGGGCAGCACCGACTCTGCCGTCACGTGGTCCTGGTCTCGGTGTCTGGGCTCCCGCGAGGGACTTGCTTGTAACCTCGGGGAGTCGGTTTGTCCCTTCAGGCCTCGGTGTCCCCACCTGCACTGTGGGGATGAGGCTGGGCACTTGGGGGAGGCCGTGGAGGAGGGACTGTGTGAGCAGACGGCACCTGGTGGCTTTGCAAGCTGGAGAGGACCCAGCAAAGCAGGCAGGGGACACGGGGAACAGTGCCACAAGGTCAGGGTGCACAGGGACAAAGGTCAGCATGGATGCCACTCGCCACCTGCTTGCATCTTGTGGCCGCACTGTGGGTTTGACGGCTTTTCGGGGCCACAGAATATCCCTGGATTCTCTGACCGCCAGCTGCTTCTCTCTCTGACTCACTGGCGTCCTCTCAGACTTGGGCTGTGGGCAACGGCTTCCCGTGGTGGAAAAACAGCTCAGGGCAGGGCAGAGAACCCTGGATTTGGACCCCAAACCTACCTTGAATCCCTTGTGCCCACTTCCCGGGTCAGGAAAGGAAGTCATGTCACTGTCTTTAAAAACGAGAACTGGAATTCTCGTTCTCCTTTCCTGCTGGGACCTTGGCGAGGACTAAACAAGGCGAGGTCCCAAAAGTGCTTTGCAAGCCGTCAAGGGCAGGGAGTCGGGAGGCACCGTGCCGAGATGGCTGCTTCTGAAGCCTCAGTGTTCTCCGGGGCCATTAGCGATGAAGAGGCGGAATCTCTCTGTTGGAATAAAGTCCTTGGACCTCTAGTTGCCGACCCCAAAACATGTGCATGCAGACACGATACAGATTTTATAGACACACACTTGAGTGTCTTTAACGGCATGCCCTTGAAAAGAGCCAGGTTAGCTGTCTACAGAGGTCTTGGCAGTCAAGAGACAATGGTATTTTGTTTATTTATTTATTTTACTTGTTATTTATTTAAGTACTGTCTACACCCCACCTGGGGCTTGAACTCAAGACCCTGAGATCAAGAGTTGCATACCCTTGGGGCGCCTGGGTGGCTCAGTCGGTTGAGCGCGTGACTTCGGCTCAGATCGTGATCTTGCAATTCGTGGGTTCGAGCCCCATGTTGGGCTCTGTGCCGACAGCTCAGAGCCTGGAGCCTGCTTCGGATTCTGTGTCTCCCTGTCTCTGTCTGCCCCTCCCCTGCTCATGCTCTGGTTTTTTCTCTCTCAAAAATAAACCTTAAAAAAAAAAAAAAAAAAAAAAAAAAAGAGTTGTACACCCTTCTGACTGAGCCAGCCAGGTGCCCCAAGATACAACAATACCTAAGAGTCAGTTCACTTGCACACTTGGCCGTATCCAGAATTTATTAGATACCTACTGTGTTCCCAGCCATGTGGCCCCGGGTGAGTCATTTCATCCCTTTGAGACATCATTCCTGGCGTGAAAATTCGGCCGTGGTTGTTCCTACTTCTCGGCTCGTTGTAGGGGTGAAATGAGACCAAATATGCAAAGCGCAGAGCCTGGCATAGAGTTACAGTAACTGGTCCTTGCTGTTATTATCACGGAGCTCTAATTGTTACCGTCAGGTTTCTCCACCCGTCTGATCTCATTTAGTGCTTCCGGCAGTCCTCCAAGGATGCTCTGACTTCTCTTCCGATGCCACTTCGTTTTCGCACACTGTCTTCTGTGTGAATTAAGTGCCTGGCATTCACGGCCCCGATTTATAGACGAAGAAAGAAGGAGAGCTGTCAAAGCAACACCGCCTGATCTCGGAGAGGCAGAGAAGAGGGGTCCCTCGCCTGCCTCTAGGGAGACGCACCGGGTTGGACGATTCTGCCAGTGTGATGCTGGCACAAAACTTATCATCTAAGGAAAGAGACGGCCAAGTGTTGGTGGAGAGAGATTATCAGCCAAAAAGTAGGATAGAAGAGGGAGGAGCTGAGAAATCAACCCAAACTTTCTTTTCAAGTGTATTTATTGGGAAGGGAAAGAAAGAGCAAAAGAAAACAGGTTCTGTCTGAATGGACGTGATTGAATGAGGCTGGGGCGTATTGACAATACTATCAAGGAGTTTCTTGCTCTGGGGCAAGTATTTGGATTTCTCATGCTCTGCCAGTTCCCCTGGAGACAGGGGCATGGGAGGAAGTCAGATTTGGGGACATGTCACATCTCTTTTCTTTTACAGTCGAGAAATCTATTTATTTAATTAAATTTCCTTTGAGTTCGGTTTTTCCCTTGAGCTAATTTTCTCTTCTGTTTTGTTTCTTTCCTAAGACATCGGTCAGGGCAGAATTTATCAATAGAAATGACAGTATTAGTAATAATAGAAAAAAATGGTAATAAAACCCAAACAGCACCCACATCCTCTGTTACCTTAAGTCTGTGAAGTCGCCTCTGTCTCTTCAGAGGAATCGGTCGTTAGCTTGTAGCTCACTTACATTTTATTTTCATGTCTGCTTCAAGGGTTTGAAGCTTGAGATCTAAGAGAGTTCTGAGAAAATCTTTTTAATCATCCAGGAATTATTCAGGCTTTCTTAGGAGCTGGCATATCCTCCTTCCTTCCCTCCTCCTTCCTTCCCTTCTTTCTTCCCTCTTCCCTTCCGTCCCTCCTTCTTTCCCTCTTTCCTTCCCTCCCTCCTTCCCTCTTTCCTTCCCTCCCTCTTTCCTTCCCTCTTTCCTTTCCTCCCTCCTTCCTTCCCTCCCTCCAACCTTCCTTCTCTCCCCTTCCTTCCCTCCAACCTTCCTTCCCTCCCTCCAACCTTCCTTCCCTCCATCCCTCCTTCCCTCCATTCCTCCTTCCCTCCATTCCTCCTTTCTTCCCTCCCTCCTTCTTTCCCTCCCTCCCTCTTTCCTTCTCTCTTTCCTTCCCTCCCTCCTTCCTTCCCTCCCTCTCTCCTTCCTTCCCTCCTTCCTTCCCTCCCTCCTTCCTTCCCACCCTCTTTCCTTCCCTCCCCCAACCTTCCTTCCCTCCCCCCTTCCTTCCCTTCAACCTTCCTTCCCTCTAGCCTTCCTTCCTTCCCTCCCTCCAACCTTCCTTCCCTCCCTCCATCCTTCCTTCCCTCCCTCCAACCTACCTTCCTTCCTTCCTTCCCTCTTTCCTTCCTTCCCTCCTTCCTTCCTTCCCTCGCTCCTTCTTTCCTTCCTTCCTTCCTTTCCCTATTCTAGCCTGACCAGCTCTCTCTGGGGGGAAATGGAGAATGATTTGGTAAGGATGAGCCTGTCTCCTTTATGCCACTTCGAGATGTATAAAATCATCTAATCCAGGTATTGGCAGACTGTGCCCTGCAGGTCAAATCTGGTCAGCTTCCCACTTTTTAAAATCAAATTTTATTGGAATACAGCTATACCTATTCATTAATGTATGGTCAGAGGGTGCTTTTGCTCTATAACGGCAGAGTTGAGTTATAACAGAGGCCATGTGGCTCACAAGGTGAAATGATTATTGTCGTGTCCTTTATAGAGAAAGTTTACCAGCCTCTGTTCTAGTCCTTGACTGTTCTAGTCCTTGACTGTTGTTTTCCTGCTATGTATGCTTGTAAACAAGTAGGCTCTTTCACTTATTCATTCATCAAGCATTTAGGAAACTCTTTGTGCCAAGCTCCATGTTAGGTGCAGGGGTTTCTTTTCTTTGAAGAATTATTGCAATGCAGTAGGGCACAGAGGACCATATGGTTGCAGTGGTGACACAAAGGAGGAAACGGAATGTTTTGGAGGCTGAGTGCCAGAGAAAGCTGGGAAAGCCTTCGTAGAAGAGAGGAGATATTTGAGTTGGGTATAAAAATGGAAAGTTACCAAAAGGCTGGGGGACTATGACCTCCCAGGTATGGGAGTAGCCTGTAGTGAGGCATGTAGTTGTGATAAAATGAGACCAGCTCAGGAAGTGGAGGTCAACCTGGAGGAAGGTTTGGGGGATGAGGAAAGAGATGAGGTTAGTGACATAGGTGAGGAGCCACATGAGGAGCACTCTGTGGACAGGAATGACGACTTCTGTGTAGTTCCATGGTGTTTAGCTCTAAGCCACAGCTCATGAGCAGTGTGTAGTTGATGGGATTCATTAGACTGGGGGGACCCCAAGGTCACTTCATCTGCGGGTAACTGTGTTGCTGACTGATCTGGATCCAGGTTGGCTTTCCACTTTTATACCCATCTCAGATGTCTCAAAGGTCTCCCAGACGTTCAGAATGACTTCATCTTTTTGGAATTTACTCCTCGCCTTCTAAGGCCAATGGAAATGTTAGCACCAGAATTATCCAAGGCACGGTTCCTGTTTTCACAATGGAGTGCAGATGGCAGTTGGGAGACTGGCCAGGGGACAAGGACCTGCAGTCTGGTATGTTCCATAGAATGTCTGAGCAAGTCCCAGAGGGTCAGCCATGTGTCTGGATACTGGATGCCCTTCGAGGGCCTGAGGTCAGGGCTGAGAGGTCCCAGAGTTGACAAGATTCAGATTAGTTGACCTCAGATGCTGGCTGCCCTTGTAACTCAGGACAGCTTGGCCACAAGGGCAGGTCCATGGTTTGTACATTTGCTTTGATACTGAGGTTTGGAGATCTGTGCTTCTTCATCTGTGAAATGAGGACAATTAGAATACTCCCTTCTTGTGATTATTTTAAGAATTTAATGAGTTGCAATATATAAACCAAGTGCATGGTATATAGTAAGCTCTCGATAACATGACTTAGTAAATAAATACTGTCCAGGGAAGCATTTTCTAAATGATGTTAGGATTTTCACTTAGAAAAAACAAAGCAAACTGGTTTCTTCTCTGTAGGACTCCTTGGTGTCGTTTGTATGTTGTTGTGCATGTGATTTTACTTACAACATCATGATTCCACCTGAACTTGGCTACCTAGTATCTCATGAAGCAGGCTTTGGGAAATGCTATTTAAGGAAACAGTGGGTATTGGGGTGATATCTACTGAGGATTTCCTCTCTGCCAGGCACCGTGCTGGGCTCTGGGGACACAAGAGTGAACAAAAAGTACACAGTTCTGGCCTCACAGACTTTGGGGATAGCTCCTAGAGCTAACACGAGAGTCCTGAACTGCTCTGCTCCTCAGTGTTAGAGTCTGTAAAATGGGAACAGTAGGAACCCTGCTGCATTTTATCTCACTAGGGAGTTTGGAAGATCGTATGAGATACTGGCTTGGGAAAGGGGTTAATGAAACTGAACTGTGGAGGGGGCATACATAAGCATCATGCAGGAACTAAGAGCACAGACTCTGGAATCAGTTGGCTGAGGTTGGGGACGGCCATGTGTGACCTTGTGCAAGTACCTTAACCTCGCTGCATCTCTGTCTTTTCTTCTACCAAACGAGGGGCGAACTACGACTACCTCATAGGATTGTTATGAGGGTTCAATGAGTTGTAAGGCACTGACATATACAAAGTGCTTTGTAAGAATTACAGTAATATTAATAATGGCCAACACTGACCCACTCTTTACTCTGTGCCAGGCACTTAACATGGATTGTCTAATTTATTCCTCACAATGACTTTATGTGGTATTGTTATTATCCCCATTTAACAGATGAGAAAACTGAGGCTTAGAGTTAAGCCACTGACAAGGGTATGTAACTAAGAAACAACTAAATGTTAAATCTGGTTAATGGACACTGCCCCGGTTATTTTGGAGGCAGGACATGGCCACCAGGCAGAGGTCACCTTCCAGGTGGGCATGGAGAGGGGAGCCCAGAACTGGTGAGGGGGCTTGCTGCATTCGGTTTAGCATTTATGAGGCCACCCAGGTCCAGCGTTCAGACTTCTGGAAACAGGTACACCTTCTCCTTTCTCTTTTTCAAAGACGCAGACTTGATTCTCTTTCTTCCTCCTTTAGCCTTTGGGAGGGCTTTCTGAAGGCAGAAGCAGAGTTCAGGGCTCCTGAGAACAGATCTGTAAAAGAGAGAGCTACTTTCCACAAGAAAATGTGAGCCCAGATACTTTAATCATTTCCGTGTGTGTGTGTGTGTGTGTGTGTGTGTGTGTGTGTGTGTGTATCTTTAAAAAGATCTTGCCAAGTACTAACACCTGCCTCTGCTAATGTCAGGCAGTGATTTATCGAGGTCCCTTTACAGTTCATGTGTCTCATGCTTGTCATCTTCTGAATATTTTGAGTGTGGGGTGCCCGACCCTTTCCCCAAGAAACAGCATATTTTAAAAATGCTTCATTGTTGTTGTTTGTCTGCCTATTAGAGTGTTTTTTTTCCTCCTTGTCTCTTAAAAACTCCCTTTCTCCTCCTTCCCAGTGCCTGGTAGCCTGACCCTGCCTTGCTTATCTCAGACAGTAAAACAGGAGCTAATGTCAACCCCCAGGGACAGGATGTTGCCGCAGCTGTGGCTGAGTGGCCTTTGCAGAGAGAGAATTTGGTATTTTAGCACCTGGAAGGGTTGTGCCTCTTCTCAGAAGGTGGCTGAACACAGGATCAGGGTGAGACTAGGTCAAGGGGGTGGTTGTCCTGAGCATAGGTTGTTAGGGAGTGGGGTACATTCATTCATTTATCCATTCACCCATCCATTCTTCCTCCCTCCCCCTCCAACATTCTTTCTTTCTATCCTCTTCTTTGCTCCTTCCATCCATCCATCCATCCATCCATCCATATATCCAGCCATTCATTTATCCATCCATCCATCCATCCATCCATCCTTCCATCCACCACCCATCCATATATCCATCCATCCATATATCCCCCCCCACTCATTCACTCAGCCCACCCATGTATCCATCCAAACATTCATCTATCCCTCCACACATCTGTCTATCCATCCATTCCTCCACCTATCAATTCCCTCACCCACCCATCTTCCATCCAGCCACTCATCTGTCTATTACTCACCTATACATTCACTTCCTCCTCCACCCGCCCATCCCTCATCTATTTTATGGGCACAGAGTCCCTCACAGTCCCTTCTATGCACCAGGTGCTCTGCTGAGTGCTGGAGATTTAGAAATTATGAACAAGTCCCTGCTCTCGTGGACCAAACTGTCTAATGAGGGAGACAGACCTTTAAACAAAGGAAGGAGATGATTTGAAAATTTGATAAACACTTTGAAGAAAGTAGTGAGAGAGCCATGTTAGCTAGAGTAGTCAGAGATGGTCTCTCTGAGTAAGTAACACTTGAACTGAGCTTTGGAGAAGGTGAAGGGGAGAGGAAATGGCATAAAAGAATTTTCTAGACTAAGGGAATGGTTGCATGAAGGAGAGAAGTGGTTCCTGCTTGAGGAGCTAACTAGAGTTCTCTGTGGGTGAGGCTATTACATCCATGCTCCGTCCATGTACCCATCCAGCCATATGCACATCCGTGGATGTGTGCATCCATACGTTTACCTATACATGTATCCAAGCACGTACCTGGCCATCTATGCATCTGTCCATTCATCTGTGTGCACAGCCACGCACCCATGCATCCATCCCTCAAGTCATCTATCCATCTATGCCCCATCCACCCATGCACAGATCCATGTACCCGTGTACCCATTCGTGTATGCATCTGTCCATCCATGTACTCATCCGCCTGTCTATACATCTAACGGACATTCATTGACAACCTATTATATGTCAGACACATCCGTTTTCTCTTACTTGATCTCCTACCAGCATGAACAACTGACCACTTTTCTCTTTTGGAAACATTCTCTTCTCTCGGCTACCAAGAACACACTCTCTCCTGGTTTTACTCTTACCTTATCTGTCCCTTACTTCCGTGCCTAAAACTGAATGGACTCATCTTCCCCCAGAATTGCTCTTCCATTCGATTTTTTTCTTCTTAGTAAGAAGAAGATGGCAGCTCCATCTTTCTAGTTGTTTAAGCTGCAAGTCTGGGCGCCATTGTGATTCCAGCCCTGTCCTCCCTCCTCACATGCTTTATGGCCCCAGGTCATGTTAGTTTTGTCCTTAAAATGTATGTTAAGTCTTTCTGCTTTTCCCCACCAGTACCCTAGTCTTGCTTGAATGACTGTAGCAGCCTCCTATCTGGTTTCCTTACTTTCATAGTTGCTCCCCTCAATGCCTTCTCCATGACTCCCCTGCTTAAAACCCTCCGTCTCCCTGTCTACCTCAATGGCCTCATCTCTTTCTATTCTCTCTCTTACTCAAAACCGTTCAGTCACACTGACCTTTTTTCCCCAGTCCTTGGAATGCTTTTCTCACGTCAGGACCTTTGCATATGCTGTGCCTTCTGTCTGGAGCCTTCTCTCCCTTCTTTTTCCCTAGCTGACTCCTAGGGAGTTCATTCTGGCTTAAAAGTTTTTCCTCTGGGGGCACCTGGGTGGCCCCCAGAGCCATCAAAGTCGGTTGAGCGTCCGACTTTGGCTCAGGTCATGATCTTACGGTTCGTGGGTTTGAGCCCCACAGCAGGCTCTATGCTGACAGCTCAGAGCCTGGAGTCTGCTTTGGATTCTGTGTCTCTCTCTCTCTGTCTGCCCCTATCACACTTGCACTCTCTTTCTGTCTCTTTATCTCTCTCAAAAATAAATAAGCCTTAAAAAAAATTAAAGAAAGTATTTCCTCTGGAGAGTCTTCCTGTCCCCGCCCACTCCCAGCTCAAAAGAGCACCCCTCTGTTTTCCCTTGGACTACCCCATTCCTTTTCTTTGTAGCACATGCCCCAGTTTTTAATTACATATATATTTGGATGCTTATTTGTTTAAGATCATAGTACTGTAGAACTCCCTGAGGCCAAAAACCATCTCTGTTTTGTTCACCATTGTGTCCCTATCACTTCTTCCAGAGACTGGCTCTCGGTTAACATTTATTAAAATAAGATGAAAGTGTTCTCACAGAGCTTATATCATATAAGGATATGATAAGTTTGCATAAAAATATACTAGGTAGGAAATTCTATAAAGGTAATTCAGACAATAACAGTATCTAACTTGGATTAATTACTCTGTATCTGGCATTGTGCTACGCGCTTTGTATGTATTATCTCATTTAATCCCATAGCACTCACTCTGAGATAGGTGCTCATTTTACAGATGAAGAGATTGAGGCACAGGAAGGCTGAGCCTGTTCTGATCTCACACGCAGTTCATGGCCGAGCCGGGATCTGGACCAGATCTGTCTGAATCTAGAGTTCTTGCCCCTCAGTCTCCGCTTTCTAGGGCTTTAACATAACAGAAGCTCAGTACAGGTTTCCAGACCAGAAACAGGGCGAGGCTCTTTAGGTGGTCTTGGCGGAGAACTTGAGAGCTCTTTTGCTTCAAGACAGGGAGGTAGACCAGATGAACCACACCTGGAAGTCCAGCACTGGCCTTCCTCGGAAGGTCCTACCAGGGCAGGTAGTGCCCAGGTAGATGTGTTTTCCCACCTACTGTGGCTTCTGCCAACTTTGGTCACAAATTTGAGGGCGGTGTGCAGCTGTTGAACATCTGGTTGGGCCGGGGCGGTGGTAGCATGCTTCTCTGTCCTTGGTGTTGGGTGACCTTGTTCTCTGCCCCAAGCCCTTCTGTTTCTTCCTATTTGTCCTGCCCCCAGGATCTGGAACCAGAGCCTGGTTTTCAAATTGCAAGATAACGATTTGATTTAGCGATTTATCCGATTAGACTTAAATGTATTTATTACATGCTTCAACATATTCCAGTGAGCTCTGAAAATGAACCACAGGACTGTCCTGGGGTGAATTTCCGGGACCCACTGGAGCAAGTTCAAGAAAAGCGTAATCTACTTAGAGGAAAACAGAAGCAGCCCCTAATCCAATCGGCATCTGTTTCAGGCAGCACATCCCCTGCCTCCTGCCCACAACCGCAGTGCTCCCTAGACCTCTGTCTGGAGGTTGTAGGGGTTGGTCTTTGGGACTTTAGCGGTCCTCTGGATTCTCCCTCCTCGAGAACTGGTATGCAGAGAAGACCTTACTTACCCTTTATTTATTGTTTTAAAGTAATATTGATTTCCCTTTTTGATACTAAAATCATTTTTATTCGTAAAAATTCTGGAAAAGAAAAAGTATGAAAGAAAACCCAAATCACTCATCATCTTGTCCAGATTCACATTTTATGGTGGGTCCTTTCAGTATTCAAAAATGATTTCAAAATGACCTAAGTAACACAGGATTCCATTTTAATTGCTTTTTTTTTTAAATGCATTTTTAGGGGCACCTAGGTGGCTCAGTTGGTTAAGCATCCAGGTTTGGCTCAGGTCATGATCTCGCGGTTCGTGGCTGCAAGCCCCGTGTCAGGCTCTGTGCTGACAGCTCGGAGCCTGGAGCCTGCTTCCAATTCTGTGCGTCTCTCTCTCTGCCCCTCCCGGCTCACACTCTGTCTCTCTCTCTCTCTCTCTCTCTCTCTCTCAAAAATAAACATTAAAAATTTTTAAATGCATTTTTAACAAAATAGAAACAATATCAAATTATATAGATTCTCCTATATCCTTTTTTCTTCCCCCCCTTTTTTTTTGATGGAGGGTCATGTCAATATTTAGCTTTTGAAAACATCACATTTAATAGCTACACCCTATTTCTTCCTGTGGATGTAGTGAATTTACATAACCATTGGCTTTTGGTTATGTTGTGCTTTCTGGTGATGTTCACTGCCCTGAACATCTTTGTATCATTTGCTGCTATTCCACTTTTTAAAAAGATAGTCTATTTTGGGGGATGCCTGGATGGCTCAGTCAGTTGAGCATCTGACATTGGCTCAGGTCATGATCTCACAGTTCATGAGTTTGAGCCCCACATTGGGCTCTGTGCTGACAGCTCGGAGCCTGGAGCCTGCTTTGGATTCTGTGTCTCCCTCTCTGTCTCTGACCCTCTCTAGCTCGTGCTCTCTCTCTCTCTCTCTCTCTCTCTCTCTCTGAAAAATAAATAAACTTAAAAAAAAGATGGTCTATTTTTTAAGTTTTATTTATTTTTTTTAGTAATCTCTACACCCCAGTCTCACGACTCCGAGATCAAGAGTCGCACGCTCTACTGGCTGAGTCAGCCAGCCATAAAAGATGGTCTTTTTTTAAGAGCTGATATAATCAGCATATAATGAACTGCACAAAGTATACAATTTAATGAGTTTTGACATATGATCCACATGGGGAACCATCATCATGAATCAAGACAGTGAATGCACCTGCCATCTCCAAATTGTCTATGAGTAGTACCTTTGTTCTCGCTGCACTTTAAATGACCTCCTGTGGTCTAGAATGTTCTCGGCAACTCTGGATCCCCCCCAGGGGGCCTGCAACACACCCTAGGGCATGTCCTGCACATGGGAGATGTCTTGGCGGATGCTTTCTTGATGAATGTAAGTTAAACTCCTGTTTGGTGTAGGCAGCTGCTGGCCATGAATGCTTTCAGTGACAGGGAGCTCACTCCCACATAAGTCAGCCAGTCCCTTTCCATGGTTGTGTGCCTGGCCCACCACTGAGCAGTCTCAAAGTGGCCTCCCAGCACATCTTACACCCTCTGGAAAGATGTGCTTCTGACCCCCAGACCCCACGGGGTGTACCCCTGGCCTCCCTCCTGACCACTGCTGCTTTCCTTTTCATCTTTCCCTGGGGCCGATGTGAGTTTGACCAAGGTGATGAGTGGGACACACCCAGTAGAGCTCAGTTTGGTAGGAGAAAAGACATTCAGCAACTAATTATGTAAATAATGATTTAACCCCTGGAGTGAGCTATGAGAGCTTGTAATAGGGATCTGGCCTTTCCTGGGGGGTGGGGTGGGAAATGCCACGGTCAGGGAGGACCTCCATGGAAAGTGATGGTTAACTTGCCTTTTGCTTGTTGGAAGATAGCATCGTATATGGTTCTTTTCAGTTCTTTTCTCTGGACGAAACATTTTCAGTTCCTTTGGCCATTTCTCAGTGGGCTGGACCTTCAGACCTCTCAATCCCCTGCCTGTTCTTCATGGTCTTTGTGCCACATGACCAGAGGGCATGGAGAGCCCAGCCTCCAGGGACAAGATTTGCCTAATCATACGGCCAGTCCTTGCTTTAATGGTTCCTGTTCCAGCCCCAGGACATCTTCAGCAGGATCAAAGGCTAGCTTAGAAGCAACAGTAACCACAATGAAACAACAACACTCTGGAGTATTTATCACATGCTTCTCTTCCCTGTACTGAGTATTTCCACGCACATGTTCTGATAATACTCCCAATGATCATATAATAAGCGCCAGCCCTGTACAGCGCCTGCGGTGTGAAGGCTCTGTTGTGAGTGGTTTATGCATCTTTGCTCACTTAATTCTTATAGCAACCTTATGAGGTGGGTATTTTTATTATCTCCTCTTTACAGATGAGGAAGTTGAGGCAGACAGGTTAAGCAACTTGCCCCAGGCCACACAGCTGGGTTCAGACCCTCCGGGTCAGTGGTTGGAGCCACTGATGCTCTAGACGGCCTCTGCTGTGGCTCCAGGTGAGGAAATTAAGGCTGGGTGGGGTCCGGAAGCCTCCCAAGGCCAAATGGTGACATTGGGAGTTGGCCCCAGCAGTGTGACTCCAGAGGTCACCCTTAATCCCTGTTCTGTTTTACCTCCTCTTTGAAGGAACATCGGGAGGAAAAGGAGGTTGGGTGAGTGAGGTCCCAGCCTCTGTAGGGAGAAGGGAGTCTTTGTTTATCCGTTGCCACAGTCCCCAGGGTCCACTCTGGGCCTCGTGGGCAGCATGAGTGTTAGCACCCAGACAAGGAAGATTGCGAGAGAGCCATTAGCGAGAACCCCAGTTCAGATCTGGAATGGGGCGCCTTGAAAGAGCAGTGAGCCTGCTGTCGGAAGGGAACTCAGCAGGGGCCAAAATGTGTATTGATGATCTGGAGTGAGTGTTGTGCCAACTTTTCCCCCTTTTCTCTGTTTATTGAGTCATTAATTAGAGCTGTCTAATTTCCCGTGCTGTTCTTATTTGGGAACGCGAGGAGGGTGTTTGAAGGAAGGAGAAATCAGATCATTATCTCCCATGCCACGCTCCAAGCCTAATGAAGTTTTGCTAGAATGGTTTAGAAATTCAGATGTGAACGGACAGTTAGGTCTTAAGGGACTTCTCTTTGTCAGCAGACTTTCTTTTCCATAGCAATAGAAACTTCTATGGAAAGACCAAAAGTTCTTCAATGGTTTGTTAAAACTTCCACGAATAGGAACTGAACGTGGTTGAAAGCCGAGTTGGGGGATTCCTGGCAACATTTGGCAAAAGGGCATTCTGTCCTGTGACCCACCCATTGCGGGAATTTGGCCAGAGCCGTTTGGCCATTCGTTTTTCCCGAGGCTTCCTTGTGCCGCGTTGTGCAATGGTTCAGAGTGTAGGGAAATGAGGATGTGAGAAGGTCTGTGATATGAACCTTACTTAAAAAAAAAAAAAAAAAAACATGTTTATTTATGGGGCACGTGGGTGGCTCGGTTGGTTGAGTGTCGACTTTGGCTCAGGTCATGATCTCGCCGTTTGGGGGTTCGAGCCCTGCATCAGGCTCTGTGCTGACAGCTCAGAGCCTGAAGCCTGTTTTGGATTCTGTGTCTCCCTCTCTCTCTCTTTGCCCCTCCTCCACTTGCACTCTGTCTCTCTCTCGCTCTCTCTCAAAAATAAAATAAAATTAAAAAAAATTTTTTTTAAATGTTTGAGGGGAGGGAGGGGCAGAGAGAGGGAGAGAGAGAATCCCAAGCAGGCTCTGTACTGTTAGTGCAGAGCCCGATGCGAGGCTTGATCTCATGAGCCATGAGATCATGACCTGAGCCAAAATCAAGAGTTGGATGCTTAACTGTTTGAGCCACCCAGGTGCCCCCTGGACCTTACTTTTAAGGAACACACAGGTTTCTGTAGGAGACATATGTGTATACTATTAAATGGAATGAAGAGTTACACCTGCTGTGGTCCAGGACTTGCCCCCTCAACCATCATGATCTACCAGAGGTTCCATGATGACTAAGAAAAGACAAAGCCAGTTCACAGATCCTTGGAAAATGTAACTGCTCCTTCTGTGTAACAAATCACTCCAAACGTGGTGCGAAACCCTTTTATTGTGTGGATGGATTTTGAGGGTCAGGAACTGGGAGAGGGTATAGTGAGGATGGCTTGTCTCTGCCCCATGATGTCTAGGGGCTGGAAACATCTAAAAGCTGACCCACACTCGCATGTCTGGAGATTGTTGCTGGCTGTTGACTGAAAGAAAGCTCAGCTCGCTCCTCTGTGGTGTTCCTTATGGCATGCCCACAAACACAGTTCTGCATTTTCTGGTCATCACATTAAAAAAGAATAAAGAAATAGGCAACAGTTTTTTCTCCCAGCGTTATTGACCTATAATCGGCATATGACATTGCGTAAGTTGGGGGTGTATGATGTGATGATTTAATCTGCACATGTATTGCGAAATGATGACCACAGCAAGGTTAGTTAGCACCTCCTTCACCTTGCATAGTCACCATTTTGTTGTTGCTGTTGCCATGGTGAGTAAACCACAGCTCTGCTCTCATAGCAACTGGAGGATATGATGGAGCCCCGTAAGCCGTAGTCACCAGGCCGTCCGTTAGATGTCAGAAACGTATTCATTTGTAACTGAAAGTTTATACCCTGACCGACGTCTCCCCACTGCCCCCACGCCTCGAGTCCCTGGCAACCACCATTTTTGACTCTCTGTTCCTGAGTCTGATGTGTCCAGATTCCACATAAAAGTGAGCTCATGCAGTATTTAGTGTTTGTCTTTCTCTGACTGGCTTATTTCACTTAGCATAAGGCCCTCAAGGTTCATCCGTGTTGTTGCAAATGACAGGATTTCCTTCCTTTTTTGTGGGTGAATAATATTCCATTTATCTCTATGTCGTCTATCTATCTATCTATCTATCATCAATCACATTTTCTTTATCCATTCATTGATGAACACTGAGGTTAACTTGCCTATTACGAATAATGCTGTGGTGCAGGTGGGGGTACAGATACCTGTTTGAGGAAGTGATTTCATCTCCTTTGGATGTACACCTAAAAGTGAGATTGTTGGCTCGCGGGGTGGTCCTCTTTAATTTTTTGGAGGAACCTTCGTACTGTTTTCCATAGTGGCTGCACCAGTTTGCATTCCCACCAACAGTGCACGAGGGCTCCCTTTTCTCCACATGCTCGTTAATACTTGTTATCTCTCTTTTTTGTTTTGTTTTTGTTTTTGTGTGTGTTTTGTTGTTGTTGTTGTTGTTGTTTTTGGTAATATCCAATCTAACAGGTGGGAGGTAATACCTTCATGCAGTTTTGATTTGCAGTTCCCAGATGATGGGTGATGTTGAAACACCCTTTCTTGTACTTATTGGCCAGTTGTATGTCTTTGGAAAAATGTCTGAGTCCTCTGCCCATTTTTTAATCAGATGTTTTCCTTTTTGGCCATCAAGTTCATAGGAGTTCCTTACACATTTCGGTTTGGAAATATTTTCTCCTGTTCCATAGGTTGCCTTTTCATTTTGTTGATTGTTTCTTTTGCTGTATAGAAGATTTTTAGTTTGGTGTCATCCTATTGATTTTTGCCTTTGTTGCTTGTGATTTTGGTGCCACGTCAAAAAAAATCATTCCCAAGACCAATGTCAAGGGACTTTTTCCTTTATATTTTCTTCTAGGAGTTTTATTGTTTCACATTTTACATTAACATTTTTTAATGTATATTTCTTTTTGAGAGAGAGAGAGAGAGATAGGGAGTGTGAGCATGAGCAGGGGAGGGGCAGAGAGAGAGGGAGACACAGAATGTGAAGCAGGTTCCAGGCTCTGAGCTGTCAGCACAGAGCCCGATGCGGGGTTCAAATTCATGAACCTTGAGATCATGACCTGAGCTGAAGTTGGACACTTAACTGACTGAGCCACCCAGGCACCCCTCACATTTTACATTTAAATCCTTTATCCATTTAGTGTTAATTTTTGTGATAGGTGTGAGTTAGGAACTCAATTTCATTCCTTTGTATATGGATGTCCAGTTCTCCCAATACCATGTATTGAAGAGACTGTTCTTTTTCCGTTGTGTATTCTTGGCTCCCTTGTCAAATATTAGTTGACCACACACGCATGGGTTTATTTCTGGGCTCTCGCTTCTGTTCCATTGGTCTGTGTATCTGTTTTTAATGCCATTTTGTAGTATAATTTGAAATCGGGAGACATGATGCCTCCAGCTTTGTTCTTTCTCAAGACTGCTTTGGCTCTTTGGGATCTTTTGTGGTTTCAGATACATTTTAAGATTGTTTCCTTTTTTGTTTCTATTTCTGTGGAAAGTGCATTTGAATTTTGATAGGGATTGCGATGAAATGTATGGACAGGTAACATTAATATGTTTTATTTAACCAAAGTACCTGCAAGATATACTTGTATTATGTCACGAAGATAAAAAATTATTGAGATATTTTACATTCTTTTATTTCTTGCTAAGACTTTGCAGTCTGGTGTAGATTTATACTTATAGCCCATCTCAGTTCAAGGAGCCACATGTCGAGTCCTCCGTAGTCTTGTGTGGCTGGTGGTTTCCCTAATGGACAGGGAGTCTTCAGAGCTTCCAAAGGTAAGTAGTTTGTGAAAATGAACAAGAAATTTGTCACGCTGGGGACTTTAACCTATTTCATGCAGAACTCAGTGGTCTGGCCCCCAGCGGCCTGCTGAAGGAGATGAGAATAATGAAGGCCTTTTCCAAGTTCCAGGCGGGGCTGTGAACTGTCCAGGAGATGCTCTCAATTCCTGCAGAATCGCCAAAGCCTCTCCTCTTCTAAACAGTCAAACCTAAGACGCCCTCCGCCACCTTAGGACCCCTCCTCTCTGTGGCTGCTCAGCCTTAGCAAACAGCTGGTGACAATAGCAGTCACGAGAAGCACCTTTTACTGACCTTCTAACCAGGCGCCAGGCGCGGTGTTAACCCCATCATACATACCTTATCGCACGGATATTCACACCACCCTGTGACATGGATCCTTCTAAGATCCCCATTTTATAGAGAGGAAACTGAGGCAGAGAGAGGTTAAAGTAGCTTGCTAAGAGCTGTCCCGATGTGAAGGATTTCAAACTTGAGCCGTGGGGACGCCTGGGTGGCTCAGTCGGTTAAGCATCTGACTCTTGGTTTCAGCTCAGGTCACGATCTCACAGTTCGTGAGTTCGAGCCCCGCATCAGGCTCTGTGCTGACAGCACGGAGCCTGCTTGGGATTCTCTCTCTCTCTCTGCCTCTTCTCCTCCCCTGCTTGTGCGCGCTCTCTCTCTCTCTCTCTCTCTCTCTCTCTCTCTCTCTCTCTCTCAAAATAAATGAATAAACTTAAAGAAAAAAAAAGGAATTCCCAGGAGGGCCTGTAAAAAAAACCGACTGCTGGGCTCTACCACAAGAATTCCTGATTCGCTAGTTCTGGGGTGGGGCCTGGGAGCTTGCATTGTTAATGAGTTCCCACATGATGCCGATGCTGCCGGTTCGGGAGCCCCAGTTTGAGAAGCACTGAGCTAAAGTTAGCCCTTCCCCCAAGTTGCTTCGCTTGCAGGATGGTTGAAGGAATTCAAAGGCTTTATTCTGAAGCAGAAGTGGGGACACACTCACACTGCATTGTCACAGAGAAGAAGGGCTGTCACAGGGCAGAGGGGGCTGTGCGCTGTGCGTGTAGAGGGCAGAGCAGGGGCAGGAGGGTGGCAGTCACCTTACCTGGAGTTGGGCTTCGTACAGGGAAGAACTTTCTCTTAGCCAGGCCTGCCCTCCACGCGAGGGGCCTCTAAAGTACCCGGGGCCAAGAGGGTTTGAGCTGAGACCTGGCATCAGTTGGAGAGCAGGGGAGAAATCCCTTCTTTGGTGGATTCTGTGAGGACTCATCAATTTCTTGAGTTTGACACTCTTTAAAAAAACATCCCAGCGCATCTTAATTTTGATTTAATTGTATTTTGTTTCACAACATTATTTGTTCACTTATTTTTAGCTTCGTTTTTATAAGCTCATTAACTCTACTTGTTTTGTTTTTAGTTTCTGTTTTCTCTTTTCTAAAAGCAACCAAAAATAATTCCCCACAACCGAAACAAAATGAGGACTTTGCTGAAGGTCTGGGATGGTTAAGTGTGGTGTGACCATCCCCATAATGCTGTGACTGCCCTTCCTTCCTTCCTTCCTTCCTTCCTTCCTTCCTTCCTTCCTTCCTTTCGCCCTTCCTTCTTTCCTTCCTTCCTTCCTTCTGCCCTTCCTTCCTTCCATCTGCCCTTCCTTCCTTCTGCATACTAGCTGGGAATGTTAAGGTGGGGGGCGGGGGAAGCTGTGATCGTTGGATTGCCAGTCAGGTATCTCCTCCAAAATGAGAAATGATTCATTTTATATTAAACCGGTGTTGGGTCGAGACGCTGCAGAGTCTGGATTAATGGAGTCCTAGCTCATGAATGACGTGGACTTTGCTGTTTGACAGGGAGGTTGAAAACCAGGACAGCTGGGTGGGTCCCCTTGGCTAGCCGCTCACCGGTGCTCAGTCCCTGAGGGGTGGTGGCCTTGATGGAGAGGCAGGCTGGACACCTTTTCCTTCCAGCGGCTGTGGATAGAGCCACAGGGATTGAACCTCACAAATGCTCCATGGCTGACGAATCACTGATGTGGATTCTTGCTTCCCAATTACCTGAGTCAACTTGTGCTTCGTGAATCATTGCATTAACTGGGGTCAAACCATGGGATCTTTCCCCTGAGTTCCAGCCCTGCCGTCCCAGCCCACTGGCCACCTTGACGTCCCATTCACCTGTCGTTCCTTCAGCAGATATGTATGGAGTCCCCCCACTGGGTACGGGGTGCTGAGCTAGCGGGAGGGACAAAGTGCAGAACAGGATGGGCAGGGCTCGCACGGGACTCATGTTGGAGCAGGGCAGAGAGTCCACAGACAAGTAAACTAACGAATAGCCTGGTGCCACCCACTGGCACGTTTTATGAACGAACGACAACCAACAGGCAGGGTGAGGGGATGGAGGGGGGTGTGGATGAGGTGAGCAGATCACGTTTAGGTTGGGCAGCCAGGGAAGTGCTTTCTGAGAAGTCAGCAGTGCCTCAGCTTGGCAGTCTCGGGACGCAGTTTTGGTTGTCACAGTTCGGGGATGGGAGAGTTCCCGGGCTCTAGTGGGTACAGGCCCGGGGTGCTGCTGTGCACAGGACAGCCCCCCTCACAAAGCATCACCCAGCCCCAGATGTCAACAGTACTGCAGTACATGCAGCATCTACAGAATCCTGGAAGAAACTTCTGGAAAAGGGAAGAACAACTATAAACCTCTAAGGTGATGTATTAATTAAGGCAATGCTGGCTGTCGGTGAAGGTAAGTCTCAGCAGCTAAACAGAGTAGGAGTTAATTTCTTTATAACGTTTATTTATTTTTGAAAGAGCGTGAGCAGGGGAGGGGCAGAGAGAGAGGGAGACACAGAATCCGAAGCAGGCTCCAGGCTCTGAGCTGTCAGCACAGAGCCCGATGTGGGGCTCGAACCCACGAACTGCGAGATCATGACCTAAGCCGAAGTCGGACACGTAACCACATGAGCCACCCAGGCGCCCCTTAATTTCTAAGTCACGTAAAATCCAAATTGGTTGCTTGTGCTTTGGAGGCGGGGCAAGTGCTCCGCTCCAAAGGGTCATTCAGAGCCCGGGACCCGGGAGCCACTGTCTTCAACATGTCGCTACCAGGCTGCCCTGGATATTGGCACCCAGAGGGAAGGTGGGCGATGGGGTGGGAGTCAGAGGTTGCAGTGGATGTTTTGAGGGACCAGGTCTCAGTTCTGTCCCTGTTCTGTTGGCCAGAGCGTTAACTGCAAAGGAGTCTGGGAAATGATGTGTAGTGTTGGCTTCGGAGGAAAGAGAGGAGTTTTTCTGTGTTTAGCCAGCCAGGGTGGGGATGAGCTGGTGTGTTGGAGGCTCAGCAAGTTGTTCCCAGGAATGGGGTTGGGGGAGAGGGGAGATGGGCAGGGGCCTCAGTTCGAGATGCAATTAGACAGACATGCCCTGTTTTCTTAGTAATAATATTGGCCGGTGAGATCTAGCCGGGATTGGGCCTCAGCTGTGTGCCCAGCCCTGGGCTAAGCCTCTTTCAGTGAAAAGCTCACCTGATCCTCATACCAGCCCTCTGAGTTCGGTACTATTTGTATCCCCATTTCAGAGATGAGGAAAACTGAGGTTTAGCGACATTGTAGAACTTGCTCATGGTCACACAACGAATGAAGGTTGGATCCGGGATTTGACCCCAGTCTCTAAGAGGCCGTGGTGGAGACCTTAGGCTAGTGGTTCCTGAACTTGAGTGTGCCTCAGAATCATCTGGAAGGCTGGCTAAAATGCAGACGGCGGGGCCCCACCTCTGTGGTTCTGCAGTGGTAGATCTGAGGGCCCTTGGAGAGGGCCGTATATGTCATATAGATTCATCATACTCCACGCAGAGAGACTTCCAGAACACCTTCTTTGGACTGCACACAGTGGGGGGTCAGGAGGGTGCAAGCAGAGACTACTTTCCTTCCCCAAAAGGAGTTTTCAGTGTGACAGAGAAAACAAGACCTAAAACAGGGAAACTTAATAACCCGACAGATTATGAAATCTCGGCATAATTATTAGGGTGCTGTCATAGGCAGAGCACAATTAATTACCTTCTGAATGTAATATTGTAGGAGCTAAAAGAGGGAGCCGTTACCCCTGATTGGAGGAGGCAGGGAAGGTTTGAATAGAGATCTTTCTTTTCCACTGAAAGAGTGGATTTCAGGATTTTCTGGTTTATTGATTTACTTTTTTATTATCCATTTCCACCTACTAGAATGGAAGCTCTTTGGGTGCAGGATTGTAGCTGTCTTTTCTACCACCACACCCTTAATCCCTCGAATCATGCCTGGCATATAGTAGGTTCTCAAGAAACACTTGTTAAACAAAGGATTCATTCTGTGTAGGGACTCCTAAGATGCATTTATAGATGAGGGTTCCCTCACACAGAGAAATATTTCCTTGATCAGATGCATTAAATAAAATGAGTATAATTTCCTTTCTTGCAGGACTTGTCAGAGCCTTTAATTTGCAAACTTGCTTGGAGACTCTCCAGAGTGAGTTGCTGACATACAGTGATACCCAAACTTGTTAGAGCATTGGATCTCTCTTTCCCATGGCACCTGTCGATGCATTGTGGAGGAGTTTTATTTGGCGGAGTCCAGTTTGGGGAATGTTCTACAGTGAGAGTGGTTTTATTGTGCATCTTCTCCCCCCCCGTCTCTCTTTTGTCTACATCACACTCAAGTCCCCACTCCTTGGTTTTCAGGTGGCAAGGGGACATCCTGGTGGTCAGGTGGAATTGGGAGGAGGGTTTCTAAGATACAGTGCAGCCGTGAGTTTCCCTGAGAGGCCCAGGAAACATCTGCTTCGTTTTCTCCTCCCTTTGTTTCTGGAGCAGGCATGTGAGAATGATCAGCTGTCGGGTTTCATCAGGGCCTCGAAGCCTCCTTGTGGCCCTGCGCATTCCCCACCATGAAAAGGAAGTGTCACAGTTGCTCTGGCTGAGTCTGAGTGGGGCTGAGCGGAACAGGTTTGCGTGACCCACGTCCCTCTTGTAATGGATCCTGACGGGGAGGGGGTGCAGTGGGGGGGAAGGTAGGTGACAGGCGTGGGGGCACAGTCACTCTGGAAAGCAAGATGCCTGTTCTTGAGGTCCAGCTGATGTCTTGAAGCCTCCACAGGGATTAATTTGAGTTTTGATTCACAGAACACTAGAGTCTGAATGTGATTTAAAAGTGGCGTTTCGACACCTGCTAAAATGTGGGTGAATCTCAAAAGCATTAGGCTGAGTGACCGAAGCCAGTCACGAAAGGCCACGTATTGTATGATTCCATTTCTGTGAAAAGTCCAGAACAGATAAACCCATGGAGGCAGGAAGCAGATGGCTGGTTGCCAGGGGCTGGGGAAGGGGGGTTGGGGAGTGACTGCTAATGGGTATGGTCTCTCCTTTGGGGGTGATGGAAATGTTCTGGATCTAGATAGAGGTGTTGGTTGCACGGCATTTTGAATGTAAATACTGCTGAAGTGTGTACGTTAAAATGGTGAATTTTATGTTATGTGAATTTCACCTCAATTTAAAAAAGTCCTCAGTCTGACTCTGTCAGTGTGGACAGCGGGACATAGAACTGAACGGATTTGGGGATCCATTCTGGACTGGAACAGGGAGTCTCACCCCAGGCTACGATTGCAACGACCTGGGGATCTTTTAAAACCCTGGCTGCCTGAGCTCCACCCCCCAGAGCTGATATAATTGGTCTTTGGTGGGGTCAGGGCAGCAGGAAGCAGGGGATTAGAACATGTCGGCAGGTGAGCAGCAAAACCAGGGCCAGAGCAAGTGTCTCCTGAATCCCGCCCTCCCCTCCCGCGTTCCTTCTTTATACCCACATCCCTCCTGAGTTTCAACGGTCAGGAAATGCCAGACTTTAAAACAGCGCTCATGTTCTATTGTGCACGTGAATCACTCAGGGAGCATGTTCCAGGGAAGGGGCGGGTTCAGCAGGTTCCGGATGGGGTGTGAGAATCTTCACGCTTAACCAGCTCCTGTGTGATGCTCCTGCCACTGGTCCCGGGACCACACTTAGCTGGGGCCTGAAATGCAAATAAATCAACACAGACACAAATTCAGGTGCAGAGATCTTTTTTAAGCCCACCTAGCACAAGGTACTGATTGAGAATCAAGCTCTCTTGTATGTCCTCTGGTCATTTTAACTCATTTAATCCTGACACACAAAGGTGTGTCTGTGTGTGGGGGGGGGGGCGGGGGGGGGGGGGGGGGGGGTTAGGATTCAACAAGTGGGTCCCTTAAATTAAGAGTTTATGGTTGGCTTCATTAGAGCTTCCCATCTTTCCTCCTTCCTTCCTTCCTTTTTTTTTTGTTTACTTATTTTTGAGAGAGAGAGAGAGATCGAGAGAGGGCATAAGTGAGGGAGGGGCAGAGAGGGAGAGAGAGGATCCTAAGCAGGTTACGCACTGTCAGCACAGAGCCCAACTTGGGGCTCAAACTCACGAACCATGAGATCATGACCTGAGCTGAAATCAAGAGTTGGACGCTTAACCAACTGAGCCCCCACACCCGCCCCCGCCCCGGCCATGCACCCCAGGGCTTCCCGTCTGTTTCTGATGAGGTGAGCCCCAGATGTCTCGGGCAGTGGATGGCCAACTCCTTCTGGTTTGCCTGGGACTTTCCTGGTTTGAGCAGAGAGAGTCCCGCATCCCTAGAGATCATCCCCCAAGTCCTTGACTCCCCGGGATGATCGATCCCCCAGCTCAGGATTCAAGAGTTCTTTCCCAGCTTCCAAGGTGGCTAGGTTGGCCAAGGCCAGCAAGGCAGGACGTCTGAAGATGCCCCTACTCTGAGCCATTCCCACCTATGGCCTGCCCCAGTGACTAGCTTTCACCTTTTCTAACTGTGTGCCTTTGGGCACCCCTGGCATTGGTCTGTGATGGGAAGGAGAGCCCTGCTCACGCTTTCGGAAGAGCCTCTTGAAGGCCACAGCTGTGGTTTCGATTCCTAGTAAGGACCCAGAAGCAGGGAGCGACTTAAACTATTGCTAACTATGTTGAAGGGTCTTCTGATTTACTGCAGGAAACACGACACTTATTATCTTGAAGGCTGGTTACGTGATGGGACGGTCGGAAAGATTTGTCTTTCCCGAGGAGGTAAAGATAGTGAGAGCAGCACAATGATAACCATGACAACAAAACCACAAAATCGGTAATAACGACAATGATTATTCTGGCTACTATTTGCTGAGCGGGGGGTGCTCCAAGTGGACTGTCCGCGTGCTGGCAGGTGGTATCCCGGCAGGGGTCAGCACGCTTTTCCTTAAAGGACTGGACAGTGATACTGTAGGTTTTCAAAGCCGTGTGGTCTCGGTCGCAGCTCCTCACCTCTGCCGTTGCAGTTTGGTGAAGTCGGCCATACGCAATATGTAAACGAACCAACGTGGCCGTGTTCCGGAAACTTCCCCCCAACGAAAATAGGTAGCCTGGTCTCAGGCTGCAGTTTGCCAAACTGCCAGTGTAGTGGAAGGAGCACGGTCTTGGGGAGTCAAACTTGGGTCCCCCATACAGCTCTGCCGCTTTCTAGCAGTGGAACCTTGTCCTCCCTGAGCCTCAGTATGCGCATCTGTAAAATGGGGACAGTGATGGGCCCAGTCTCACAGATTAAGCAGTGAGGATGAATGCTCGTCCAGAAGACCTGCGTCACAGCAGGTGCTTGTGTATAAGCTCCCCAGGGTGGCACGGGGTACACGGGAGGTAACTGGTACCTCCTTCAGAAGCCGCGGTGACAGGACGATGATCTGTGTTGTCCAAACTGTCTCCCCAACCTGCAGACTCTACCTATCTGTGCGACGGACGCACCCCCCCGGGAAGGAACGCGGTGTTCCTTCCCCCAGGTTTTGCTTAATGAAGGAGAAGCTCAAGTCCTTCCCTCCTTGTTTTCATGCCCAATAAATCACCCTGACAAGGGCTTGTTATTACTTAACTCTGTACCTTGTTTCGGCAGTTGCTGTAGGAGTGGGAGGGGGAGGCGGGCGGAGAAAAGCATCCTTTGGCCCTGAATTGCTTCGGGAATGGAAATATTTTTTTTTGTGGATTAATATTCATCAGATAGATCAGGTAAACATCCAGTAATGACAATGCACAGGCGATTTATCAATTCCGGTTTCAGATTGCAATTATCAGTCGAATGGCACCGGGACACTGTAATGAAGGCTGCCTAGAAAATCCCATTTGCTCCCAGATTGGAGGGTGTGAAATCCATTTTTCAGTTTTATATGAAGAATGATACCCTCTTGTCAGAGCTGGGGCTGGGAGTCAGCTGGAACTCCTTCCTGAGCCTCAGACCTGGACAAGAAGGTTGGCAAACGCTGATTTCAGACATGTGACAAGACTCCTGGGGTTTTCTGGTAAAGAGTAGGGGAGGGGGGAGAAAAGAGGAGAGGGACCTCAACTCCCCCCCCCCCCCCCCCCCCCCGTGTTTCAGCTGCTGTGCTCAGAGATCATATCATTCCCGCTGTCCTCACGCAAACCCAGACATTGGTGCTATTTATTACTACTATTCGTCGTATCGTCCCCATTTTACAGGTGAGAAAACGGAGGCTCAGTGTGGAGAAGGTAGCTGCGTGCTGTGGTAGCAGAACATTGCCCCCCACCCCCACCTCCCAGAGATGTCCACACCCTAATCTCTGGACCCTGAGAATATGTTATCTTCCATGGCCAAAGGGACCTTGCAGATGGGATTAAGTTAAGGATCTTGAGATGCAGAGATTATCCTTGCTCATCCAGTGGGCCCCGTGTCATCTCAAGGGTCCCTACAAGAGGAAGGGGAAGGCAGGAGGGTAAGAGAGAGCCGGCTTGCAAGATGGACGCGGTTGGTTTAGAAGGTGGGGGGGGGGGGCGGGCGTGAGTCAAGGAACACAGGGGCCTGCAGAAGCTGGAAACGGCAAGGAAATATTCTTCCCTAGGACCTCCACTCTGGCGACACTTTGACTTTAGGCCAGGAAGACCCATTCTGGACTTGTGCTGTCCAGAACTCTTAAGATAATGGATGTGTGCTCCGCTGAGCCCCTGAGTCTATGGTGATGTGTTACAGCAGCCGCTGGGGACTGATATGCCTGTCCGAGGTTACCCGGCCGGCAGGTGGCTCTGCTCAGCACCCCTTCTGCAAGCATATCTCATACCCCTTCTGTACTTCTCAGTTACCTTCCTCCAGGGCAATTTCCGTGGTAAGAAACGCAGATTGCGTAACATTCCTCAGCCCCAGGGCCCCTCAGGAGTCCCATGCAGGTGCCTCATGGCCTTTCCTCAGCTGTAGGCACTTCCTGCTCCCCAGACCCTTCCCACCTCTTCTCCATCCAGCTGGATCTGCTTTTGTCCAACTGAGTGGCCAGCGAGGCTTGGCCTCCCCAGCTCTGCAAAGAACATGCACCCAGGCCTCTGTGACTCTTGGGGGTTTATGGTTTGCTAATTAGGAACAGCAGGTGAGGAGGCACCAACAGGAACTCCTTCCTCAGAGGTCCCTGCTCCCCCGGGGCTGGGCACAGGTGAGGGCCCAGTAATGCCTATAGAAGAGCCATCTCGGTTCCTCGTTCTTGTGACCATCTGACGTGGTGTCCAGAAGGCCACTGGAGCCTCTGTTCCCCCCTCCCCCGCTTTTTAATGTTTATTTATTTTAAGAGAGAGAGATTGAGAGAAGAGAGCACACACATGCGTGAGCAGGTGAGGGGCAGAGAGAGAGAATCTCAAGCAGGCTCTGGGCCGTCAGCACAGAGCCAGAAGTGGGTCTCAATCCCACGAACCCCGAAATCATGACCTGAGCTGAAATCAAAAGTTGGATGCTTAACCGACTGAGCCACCCAGGCACCCCATGGAGCACGTGACTCTTGATCTCAGGGTTGTGAGTTCGAGCCCCACGTTGGGTGTCGAGATGACTTCAAAAGAACGGAATCTAAAAAAAAAAATAAATGAACAATAACTGAAGTGAACCATTCAGTGGTATTTAGTACATTCACGATATTGTGCCACTGCCGCCTCCCTCTAATTCCAGAACATTTTCATTAATCCCAAACAAAACGCCACACCCATTAAGCAGCCGCTCCCCATTTCCTCCCCCACCCAGTCCCTGGCAGCTACCAATCTGCTTTCTGTCTCTAGATTTGTCTGTTCTGGACGTTTCACATAAGTGGAATCCTACAATATTTTCCCTTTTGGGTCTGGCTTCTTTCACTTTGTGTGTTTTCGAGGTATATCCACGTTGTAGCATGAATCGGTGTTTCAGTCCTGTTTATGGCTGAATAAAACCCCATTGTGTGGATGGAGACACATTTGATTTATCCATTCGTCCATCGATGGACATTTGGGTGGTTTCCCCGCTTTTAACGACCGTGAACATTTGTGCATAAGGCGTCGTGTGAATACCTGCTTTCAATTTCTGGTGCTTATACCTCACGGCGAAATTGCTGAGGCATGTGGTAACCCTATGTTTAACTTTCCGAGGAACCCAAATCCAGTCTTTGTGTGACGATTTCTTTCACGATGGCAGTTTGTCCCGCGAGAAGCAGGGGCTGTCTTGTGTCTGCTCTCTGGTGTGTTCCCAGCTTCTGGTTCTGAACTCGACACAGAGACAGCGTTTCGCAAATGCTTGTCCGGTGAGTGAGCGGTGAATAAAGGGACCGTAGGCTGAGCCTCCTGTGCAGAGGGATCCCGGGCACTTTGGGGGCTGAGCAGTGGATCTGTGACCTTTTGGCTCTATTGGCAAATGGGTTGGATTGGAGGTCTGTGGAGGGGGTCAAGTTGAGCGAGGGGGGGGGGTCATTACTGGCTCCATTTCACTACTGAGGAAACTGAGGCTTGGAATTAAGGGCACATGCCTGGTAAATGGCAGGGCTTGGATTTGAACCTACATCTGTTTGACTCTGAAGAGCGTGCTCCTTGCCCAACAAAATGTGCTCTTGTGGGTAAACAGCTTCACTGAGCCCTTTCAGGAGTGTAATACGAGTCTGGAAATGTGCGGGACAGCTTATATCTCTTCCACGTTTCGTCGGGAATGGAGAGGATGGAACCTCGCTCCTTACTATGTGATCCTAGGTGATTTCCTTGCATTATGTCCTTGAGTCCTCACTCACCACCTTACTGGGTAGATATCATTTGCCCTGACTTACAGACAAGCAAACTGAGGCTCACGCAATCTCTTGCTCACAAAAGCATAACTAGCAACAAGCAGAGCTGATATTTAAACACGGGCTTCCTGGGGCGCCCGGGTGGCTCAGTGGGTTAAGCATCCCAGTTCAGCTCAGGTCATGATCTCGTAGTTTGTGAGTTCGAGCCCCGCCTTGGGCTCTGTGCTGATGGCTCAGAGCCTGGAGCCTGTTTTGGATTCTGTGTCTGCCTCTCTCGCAGCCCCTCCCTGGCTCACATTCTGTCTCTCTTTCTCTCAAAAATAAACATTAAAAAAAAAAAAAAAAAAAAAGCAAGTTGAAGTAAAAATAATATTAAAAAAATAAACACAGGCTTCTGACCCTGACCTGCACTCCTCCTAAACTCATGTTCTCCTGCCAGCAGGCTGGTGTGGCCTCTTCCATGCATCTTGGAGGCTGGTGATTTTCTCCAGGTGCCAGAGGGGATCTGGATCTTTCTGGATCACTCCCAGAAAGTCTCAGTGTCCTGGAAATGCAAACCTTGTCACGTCTCCCCCGTGTTCTAGCCCGTTCCACTTGGCGTGCAGATCTCTGTGTGAAAAGGTGGCAGCGTTTTCCAGAGTGGGTGTTGCAAGGAGGCCAGGAGGGTGGGGGGTGCTGCTGGAAAGATGCCACCCCGACAAGCCGGGCCTCGTCTATTTTCCAGAAAATACTAGAGATTTTACAACTCTGTGCCCA
This sequence comes from Panthera uncia, assembly GCF_023721935.1. Classification (NCBI taxonomy): domain Eukaryota; kingdom Metazoa; phylum Chordata; class Mammalia; order Carnivora; family Felidae; genus Panthera; species Panthera uncia. The sequence goes on from NW_026057586.1 coordinate 77,253,273, forward strand.
TAGCCTCTGCAGTGTGTGGGAGAGAAGCACACAGTCCTGGTTTTCCAGGCTCTTCCAACAGCAAGGGACGGATTTCCAGTGGCTGAAGGATGATGAGTCGGTATCCCTTTGCAGTGCAGGCCAGAAGGATATGTCTGGGGGGCATTTCTCTGCTAAAGCAAGGAAGCCTGACACCAGCTCAGAACAAGGGGCTCTCTTGTGGCAGATGATGTCCAGGGAGGCTGGTAGAGTGGAAGTCAGTGCTTTGCCGCGGCTGGGGGACAGCTGTTCGCCAGCGGTGTTCTCTGATCCCCAGTTAGTTAGGCTGCCTCATTCTGTCCCCGTCCGGCTGCCTTCTGACAAGAGCCCTCTAGTAAAACATCACCACTGTCGACCCAGCGAGCTTGATAAAGGAGGAGAGGACCTTCTGCCCCTTGGTTGCAGTTGGTGTGCCTTCCCAGCCCATTTAGAGCGACCGTTGTGTGTGTGGAGATGTGAGAATTGATGTGTGTGTTATTGATGTGTGTGTTGATGTGAGTGTTATGAGTGTGTGTGTGGTGTGTGCCTGATGCAACCCAGTGTTTGCCGTGGCGCCTTCACTTCCAGGACACCCGGTTATTTTTAGGGATGACGCGTCCACCATCAAAATAACTGGCTATTTTTACTATTGGGCGCGTCAATCACATTATGACATATCCCGGCTCTGGAGAAATAGCGGCCACCAGCAGTGAAGACGGGGGAAGGACGCAGTGTGAGTCAGACACGGGGGCAAGGGCAGAGGGCGAGGGGCCGCAGGGCCGCGAGTGGCTGCTGATCTGACTCGAGTGACCGGGACCCCTGATAAGAGCCCCCTTGCTCGAGGGCTTGCTCTGCACCAGGCCCAGCGCCTCGCACGCGGCACGTGGGGTCCCAGGGACTCGGCACGAGCATCCTCGAGGTAGGGACTCCCGTGATCTCTGTTGCGAGTGTGGCCACTGGGGCACAGAGTCCGGCAGCCTGCCGAGGTGTCGCCTGGAGTGTCGCGGGCTGCGTCCGAGCCCAGAGCCTCACTTCTGAGGCATCGCGTCTGCTCACAGGTTTATTGCGGAAACGCCACGTCCTTCCCCTTTGTCAACATCCGCCTGGTTACAAAGCGGTCGCTAGCTGTGGACACCGAGCTGGGCAGCTTATCTCCTGGGGGTGGAGAGAAGTACAGACAGGGACACGGAAAAGGCGTGTCTGGTTCGTCAATAAGGACCAGTTGAGCCCATGCCTGGACGCGGCGTCCACATCTGGGCAGTGCGGTGGGATGGCCCGCGGGCCTTTTGATTGGTGAGGCTCCCTTCCCTGCCTCGTCCACGCCCATCCGTCACGCGTTCCGTCCAGATGTCTCTCGAGTTGACGTGCGTCCCTCCTCCCCTACACCCGCGGCTAGTCTGGCCGGCCTCATCTCTCTGCTGGCTTCCCTGCCAGTCTCCAGAAGGCTCTCCCTGCCATCAAGGGCACCCGCCTTCCACCAGCAGTCCGTTCGACGGGAGATAAGCGTAGATCCGTGTTTCCAGAACTGTGTGCCATAGAATAGGGGTCCGGAAAATACATTTGAGAAAGATGCGTGCTGTACCTCTCCCTCCATTATCAGCCCAGTGTCCCATCAAACAGAGGTGTTTTGTTTTGTTTTGTTTTTTTGTTTTTTGGCCGCTCACTCATTCAGTAGCTATTTGAGGACCTATTATGTGCCAAGTTCAGTTCTAGGTGGGAGAACAGTAAACAAGATAAAGTTCCTGTTTTTATGGAGCTTATATTCCAGCTGGGGGAGACAGACAGTAAATGAATAAACCAGAAAAAATCAGCGAATGACTCAGTACTTTGAAACAATACAGCTTTGATATAATGGGGGGGGGGAGTGGGAGGAGGGGGGAGGCCGTCCAGAGAAGGTGACATGGAAGCTAATGAGCTCCAGGACAGGGAGCCAGTTCTTGAAGGATCTGGGGGGAAGAGCTTTCCAGATAGGGATGAGCAAGTGCAAAGGCCCTGAGGTGAGTCAGTATATTGGAAGGAGAGAAAGAAGGCCAGTGTGGCAGGAGGCAAGAGGGTGAGGGAGGAGGCAGGGAGGAGCGGGGAGAGATGCGGACGAGAGAGAAGCTTGTAGGTGCCAGAAGGAATTTGAATTCTAAGCGTAATAGGGAGCCATTGAGGTTTACAGTAGAGGAGTGAGGGAGGGCCTGTTATATGACCCATGCCAGATCAGTTGTTGGACAGTGTGTTGGAGGGGTGTTGGGGGGGGGGAGGCAAGGAGGCCAGCCAGGAGGCATGAGCTGATGGTGCTTTGGACCAGGCAGTGGCAACACTGATGAAGAGAGCAGGATTCCGGATGTGAATGGAGGTAGCATGGACCGGCGTTCTGAGGGATGAGAGGGACAGAGATGCGTCCAGAAGGCTCTCAGATTTTGGCCGCAAGCAGCTGAGTGGATGGTGGTGCTGTGTATGGGGCTGGAGAGTTGTGGGGAAGTTGCAGGGGGCCAGGGGTGATGGTGGAGGGGTCCACCCAGAGCTCCGCTGGGAGAGTGAGCCCCCAGCTGACTGTCCCTCCCCTCCAAGGTTCCGCTGACGCCATCTCCTCTTGGAAACACCATCTGAGCTGCCAAACAGGCCACGTGTCTGTGCGTGGATGAGGCGTTGCACGCTTTGTGACAGTCGTCTGTCCGCGTGACTTTGCTGTGACCCCAGCGGGGACGGGTGCCTCGTCTGTCTTTCTCACAGCTGTGTCTCCGGGTACCTGATGCTTAGTAACTTTTTGTGGAAGTGAGCAGAACTGATTATAGAAGTCAGTGGAAGGGAGGGGCTTCCCTCAAGAATGCATTCCCGACGTAAAGACAGGGATTGGAGCGTAGCCAAGAGGGGGGCATCCTGTTGGTGAGAAGAGAGTCAGGTAGTAGCAAGAGTCCCAAACATGGTCTCAGATGGTCTGGGTTCAAACCCCAGTTCCTCGTCTTTGTACCACGTGACCTTAGTCAACCACTCTACCTCCTGAACCTTAGTTTCACCACTGGTAGGAAGAGAATCGTGGTAGCTGTTGGCGTAAATGAGGCAGCGTGAGTGAAAGCATCTACACAGAGTCTGGGGGAACGAGGAAGTATCTGATGGCACTAGAGCCTGAGAGGTCTGAGCACAGGCTGGCAGTGATCGGCCTCCCCCTGTAATGCCACCTGGGTTTTCTCTGCCTGGAGAGGACTTTGTAGACTGTGTCTCCATCCTTAAGGATCAGATTCCTCTTTTTTTTTTTTTTTTTTTTTTTTTTCTTT
>NW_026057586.1:77256632-77299403 GCF_023721935.1 Panthera uncia
TTTTTTTTTTTTTTTTTTTTTTTTGCCTTCCTTCATGACCTCCCGTGTTTGGAATGAATTATAGGGCTTGGAGTCTAACTGTGAGATGTATGAAGCTTTCTGACTTCAGGTTGTTTGGGACACTAAAAGGTCTTAATCTTGACATCTGGATAAATGATTTCCAAATGGAAGTCCCTGGACCAGCAGCACGGGTACCATCTGGGGACACTCGTTGGAGGTGCAAAATCTCAGACGCTGCCTCAGGCCCAAGGCATCGGGACCTTGGGCGTGGACCCCGTGATAAGTATTTCAACAACCCTCCAGGGAATCCAGATGCACACTCAGGTTTGAGACCCACTGGCCTAGAGCTTCCAGCCTGTAGTACGTCTTTCTCTTTCATGGGGAGAGGATCAGAATGTTCAGGTTGAGGTCAGAGTTATCTTCTAGTCCAGGTTATTTGAAAGTGCTCTGTAGAGGGGCGCCTGGGTGGCGCAGTCGGTTAAGCGTCCGACTTCAGCCAGGTCACGATCTTGTGGTCCGTGAGTTCGAGCCCCGCGTCAGGCTCTGGGCTGATGGCTCGGAGCCTGGAGCCTGTTTCCGATTCTGTGTCTCCCTCTCTCTCTGCCCCTCCCCCGTTCATGCTCTGTCTCTCTCTGTCCCAAAAAAAAAAAAAAAACGTTGAAAAAAAAAAAAAAAAGAAAGTGCTCTGTAGAACATTAGTTTCCCCCACGTGTGGTGGAAACTCGGTGACTCGAGTTCCATGATCAAATAAGTTTGAAAGATGCAAAGTGTCACAGAGCTCAAGTCCTCCTCTGTAGGACTTATCAGAGCCTTTAAGATGCTAATATGCTTTGTGAATCTCCAGTGGGAGGGTAGAGCACACGTTCTTTCTCAAACTTACTTTCAGGATTTGTGTTCCATGGCACACAGTTTGGGAAAGATGGATCTAGCCCAATCTCCCATCCAATGGACAATCTTATCTCTAAATTTATGATTCTGCAACCTTTTCCCCAAGGCATCTAGAGACAGGGAGTTGTTGACTTTATGAGGCCTCTCATATTCTTTTTCAGAAGGGCTGTTAGCAACTGTTAGCATTTGCCTTATACTGAGCCAAATCTGCCTGTCTATCCGCCATGTCTTCCAGAGACTTCTCTCTCATGGTTCTTCCCCTTCCATGGACATGGTCTGTCTTTGGTAGCTAGTGAAGTATTGGGGAATTGCTTCTTTTAATTTTTTTTAATGTTTATTCATTTTTGAGACAGAGACAGAGCATGAACGGGGGAGGGGCAGAGAGAGAGGGAGACACAGAATCTGAAACAGGCTCCAGGCGCTGAGCCATCAGCACAGAGCCTGACGCGGGGCTCGAAGTCACGGACCGCGAGATCATGACCTGAGCCAAAGTCGGATGCTCAACCGACTGAGCCACCCAGGCACCCCATTGCTTCTTTTAAATGGCTTCTGGCCCGTGTGCAGGGTCCTAGAAGTGATTACAAAGCACAAAGGTAATATCATTGAGCAGAGAGGTAGTTTAAGACTCTTCTGTTGTAATTTGTCCCCATTCTGTCTATTTACCACAGTAAGTAGGTCCAGCCTAAAGATCTGGGGGAGATCACAGCCTTTCTCGTTAACCTGTTTCGGTGAAGTCCAGAAGTTTTGCTCCTGTGAAACTTCCTTATGCCTAGCCACGTGGTTACTACCCTTCCATTCCTAAACTACATTTGCACTTCACTTTCACTAACGAATCAATTGATTGATTGACTTCCTTTTTTTTTTTTTTTCCATTTGTCCACGTATTCATTCCAGCACCTCTCTGCCAAGTTTCCACTAGGTGCTCCAGAGCCAAGGCTGAGCAAGACCAATTTGATGTGCACGGACCTTACGGTCTATAGGGAGAAGAACGATGATAAAATTAAAAAAAACCCCCGCAAATAACGCCTTTTGAATTTGTGCTAAGTGGGAAGGCAGGGATGGAGAGTAACGAGGGGTGGAGACCAGCCCCGGTGAGGTGGTCAGGGAAGGATGCTTGATGTCGGAACTGAGGGCTGATGGAGCTATAACCCATTGCTTTTGGCTTCTTGATTCTATTTGATTGTTTGTATCATTATAATCACACTTAGATTATTAGGACCCAGAGGGTGGGAACCAGTTTTTCATATTGTGCTTAGTATAAAGACATAGGCGTCGTGGTTTTTGCTCTCCTTTCTTCGTATTATAGCTGTCATATGTATCATATGAATACACATTGGAGTGGTTTTTGGAGTATCTCCTGGGCATTTGGAATATCTGTTGTGAGATTCTGAGTCTCCTTTGGAGAACATTGATTTTTTTAAAATATAATTTATTGTTGGGGCGCCTGGGTGGCTCAGTCGGTTAAGCGTTTGACTTCGGCTCAGGTCACGATCTCACGGTATGTGAGTTCGAGCCCCGCATCGGGCTCTGTGCTGACTGCTCAGAGCCTGGAGCCTGTTTCAGATTCTGTGTCTCCCTCTCTCTCTGACCCTCCCCCGTTCATGCTCTGTCTCTCTCTGTCTCAAAAATAAATAAATGTTAAAAAAAAAATTTAAATAAAAAAAATATATATAATTTATTGTCAAGTTGGCTTACATACAACACCCAGTGCTCATCCCAACAAGTGCCCTCCTCCCTGCCCATCACCCACTTCCCCTCTCCCCCGCCCTCCAATCAACCCTCAGTTTGTTCTCTGTACCTAAGAGTCTCTTATGGTTTGCCTCCCTCCCTCTCTGTAACTATTTTTCCCCCTTCCCCTCCCCCATGGTCTTCTGTTAAGTTTCTCAAGACCCACATATGAGTGAAAACATATGGTATCTGTCTTTCACTGACTGACTTATTTCACTTAGCACAATACCCTCCAGTTCCATCCACGTTGCTGCAAATGGCCAGATTTCATTCTTTCTCATTGCCAAGTAGTATTCCATTGTATGTATAAACCACAACTTCTTTATCCATTTATCATTTGATAGACATTTGGGCTCTTTCCATAATCTGGCTAGTGTTGAAAGCGCTGCCATAAACATTGGGGTACATGTGCCCCTATGCATCAGCACTCCTGTGTCCTTTGGATAAATTCCTAGCAGTGCTATTGCTGGGTCGTAGGGTCGTTCTATTTTTAATTTTTTGAGGAACCTCCACACTGTTTTCCAGAGCGTGGAGAACACTGATTTTTGTTTGTTTGTTTTGTTTTGATTTTCTTAAGTAGTCAATCTGTTAGGTTCAGGCTGCACATTCTGTCTTGCCTTCTGTGGGTGGTGGTCCAATGCCAGATCATTTCTCGAAGTTTTTGCGAGGCTTCTTTGGGTTAGTTCTAAGCACATGGAGTGTTTCTCATACAGAGTCAGGGAGTGCCTTCTCCAGCTCTTGCCTTTTGGGGATCCTTTCCACATTCTCTGGTTCCCAGGGGCTTCTTTCTCTGGTTCTTCTGGCCAAAAGCTTTCGCCTCCTGCCCCGTTGCCTGGTTCTAAGAGGCTGACCCTGTCCTTGCGGTGAAGTGTTGAGACAAAAGAGGGCGAGAAAAGCCCTGTGGATTCTCCCTCCCATTATTGGCCCCTATTCCCAGTTCCTCTGTCCAAAGGAACGGGTTTTCTCTTGGGGGCGTAGGTGTCTGAGTTGTTTCTGTTTCATGTGGGTGCAGTTTTATGGCTAAGCTGACATGGGGGCAGGGCTGAGAGAGAGGGAATCAAAAAAAAAAAAAAAGAAGATTCTCTTCATATTCTTCTGCATGCAGGGACTCGTTTTGGGGTGCTCTGCGTGGAAGGCAGGGCTGCCCTGGAACATTGACTCCCCACCTCACCCTCATGCACAGTTCTGCCCGCTTTCAAGGCAGGGGTGGGAATTGAAGGGAACGCATCATTTGCCATATAATTGTCATTCTTCACGTTTTTATCTCTGTCCCCTATCACCCTGCTGTTAACTTACATTCTTTGAACCTTCAGGCAGCTGCCTTTGTGTTTTTCCCAGAGTTTTTGGGGGCCCCAGTGGGGACGATAGGGTGCCACCATGGACACCCTCCATCAGTGCCAAAACCAGAACCGGGGTGGGTATTTTCTATGTGTTCGCTCACTAGACCCTCATAACAATCCCGTGAGGTAGGTGATGCTATCCCCATTGTAGAGGTGAGAAAACAGAGGCGCAGAGAGGTGAAGTCAGGATCTAAACCCTCACCTGGGCATCGTCACGCTACCTGGGGTCTTGCCTAAAGCATGTACATGGTGTCGAAGCTGCTTCCTGGGCCCCTTGCCTCCCTCTCCTGCTAGGGGACTCTTGGGTCAGGGGCCACATGCCCCCTGTCCTTCATCTATAGCATGGGGGAAATCTTAGCATCTCCCTTGTGGCACCATTGCAAGGACTGGGTTAGGAAACGTAAGCAAGTGTTGAGAGCCGTGTCTGGCATGCAGTGGGAAGCTGTCAGTGAAGGGTGGCTGTGGTCATTGTCACTGTTATCATTTGTTCCTTGTATACCGAGTGCTGAGCAACACAGCAATCCGCATACAGAAGGCTCTGTAAGTATTCGTTGAAATATTTACGGAGTTCAGTCATTTGTGAGACCATTTTACCCTTTCTTTGAAAGTTTATTTACTTATTTTGAGAGAGACAGAGACAGTGCGAGCAGGGGAGGGGCAGAGAGAGACGGAGAGATGGAGAATCCCAAGCAGGCTCTGTGCTGTCAGTGCTGAGCCTGATGGGGTGCTCGAGCTCACAAACTGTGAGATCAGGACCTGAGTCAAAATGAAGAGTCGGATGAGGTACCCAGGCGCCCTGAGAACATTTTTCCCTTAAAACACAGTGCATTTTACTTTGTCGTTTCTTTTTTCAGAAATATGTCGGCATTTTTTGGCCATTACCCTGTTTCCTTGCCCAGCTGTTGAACTATCCTCGGGTGGCCCTGGGGAGGCTTGCACTGGGGGGCTTGTTCCCATCCCTGCTCTTTCCCCGTTTTTACCCTTTTTTTTTTTTTTTTTTTTAATTTTTTGTCAGTTGGACTTCTTCTGTGTCCCTCCACCACAAGAGGGATAAGGAGCAGCTCTGGGTTCCTGGGTTCCTGGATTCCAAATGGCTTTTTCATTTAGTAGCTGTATAGCTTAAACAAGTAAAACTTAGGACCCCCTCCCCCCCATCTCATCTGTACCTTGTGAATGATTTTCTACCTCATAATGCTATGAGGAGTAAAATGAGATAGTACAGGCAAGGTGTCTGCATAGCTCCTGGTGCATAGTGGGTCCTGAAAAAATGTTTGTTTGTTTCTTTCTCTCTTTTTTAAATGTTTATTTATTTCTAATGTTTATTTTTTTTTAATTTTTTTTTTAACGTTTATTTATTTTTGAGACAGAGAGAGACAGAGCATGAACGGGGGAGGGTCAGAGAGAGGGAGACACAGAATCTGAAACAGGCTCCAGGCTCCGAGCTGTCAGCACAGAGCCCGACGCGGGGCTCGAACTCACTGACTGAGAGATCGTGACCTGAGCCGAAGTCGGCCGCTTAACCGACTGAGCCACCCAGGCGCCCCCTAATGTTTATTTTTAAGAGAGAGAGAAGGGGGGGGGGAGGGGCAGAGAGAGATCGAGACACAGAATTCGAAGCAGGCTCCAGGCTCTAAGCTGTCAGCACAGAGCCCAAGGTGGGGCTCGAACTCCCGAACCATGAGATCATGACCTGAGCTGAAGTCGGATGCTCAACTGACTGAGCCACCCAGGTGCCCCTAAATGTTTATTTATTTATTTTTGAGAGGCAGGTTGGGGGAGAGTACAAGCGGGAGAGGGGCAGAGAGAGAAGGAGACACAGAATCCGAAGCAGGCTCCAGGCTCTGAGCTGTCAGCACAGAGCCTGATGCGGGGCTCAAACCCACGAACTTGGAGATCATGACCTGAGCCGAAGTCGGATGCTCAAACAACTGAGCCACCCAGGCGCCCCTGTTAGCGTCCTTATTTACCCTTGATAATATGATAGCCAGGAGTTCCTGCTGCAACGGAAGAGCAGTTACTCCAGATCTGAGCCGGGGGTTCTGGTCTAGATACAGCTGGCAGGAAGCTGGCTGAGCAAGACCTCAGCACCTCCCCAGTCCTCACTCCCTGGTAAGTGCCGTGCAAATGCCTGTGGGATGAATAAGTGCCTGGACGGCTCAGACTTGATGCCTTATCTGTCAGCATCAGACTGCCCCCTGGGGTTAGTAACTGGGGCAGAGCACCCCCATTGCTAATATCTAGACTCACTTGTTTTCATCTTGGTCTGTGATTTTTTATCAATGTAGATGGTTTAATTGTTGAGACCTGGGGGGATATCTTGAGTTTTTGCATTTGTTCCTTACCCCTGGGCTTGGCAGCTTCTGGTTTCAGAGATTCCTGTGGAAGCATCCTCGACAGGGTGTTTGGGCTCCAGTGACAGGCGGGGTGCGGGGCAAGGTTAGGTGTTAGGGGGACGGACCCACTTGTGTGGGCCTCTTCCAGATTGAGCCAGCAAATATTTATTGGTGCCAGTGTTGTGCCACGGGCTGAGATGGAGAATGCTACAGACGTGGACAGATCCGCTACTCAAGTGCAGCGGGTGGTCTGCAGGGTCATGGGAACATCTGTGGTTGTCCTCTGGATAAATCCTCAAATCCCCACCTTGGCCTGTAGGTCCCTGCTGGCCTCCCCTGCCTCAGTTTCCCTCACCCTGGCCCCACTGGCCCCTTGCATTTCCTCCTGTGGGTCCCCTCCTTGCACATGCCGGTTCTGGCTGGGACACCTGCTCTCGTCCTTTACCTGGTTCACGTGACCCCAGCTCAAAGGTTACTCCTTAGGAACCTCTCCCCAGCCCTCAGCTTCTTCTGTTCTCTCGTAACTAAGTAACTGAAGTATGATTCTGCATTTAGTGCCTGCGTCCTCTTCTAGACCCGCGTGGGACACTGTGTGTCTGAGGGGAAGATAATACCAACCATGTATGTAACTTAAAATTTTCTAGTTAACCACATTTAAAAAACACACAAAGAAATAGGTGACATTAATTTTTTTTTACTGTGGTAAATGTACACAGCATAAAACTTACCATTTTAACTTATTGTTAAGTGTGCATTCAGTGGCATTAAGTAAGTTCACTGCCCCTCCCCAGATCTTTTCCATCATCTCAAACTGGAACTCTACCCATTCAGCAACCCCAGCCCCTGGTAACCTCTATTCTGCTTCCGTCTGTGAAGTTGTCTGTGCTGGGTACCACGTTTAAGTGGAAAACATAACAATATGTGTCCTTTTTGTTTCTGGCTTATCTCAGCATAGTGTTCAATGTTCGGGAATGTCAAGGTTCATCCATGTGGTAGCATGTATCAAAATGCTCTTTTATGGCTGAATAATATTCCACCGTATGGATATATTATGTTTTGTTTATCCATGCATCGGTCGATGGACACTTGGGTTGTGTCTTTTAGATATTGTGATGAGTGCTGTTTTGAACATGGGTGTACAGGTATCTGTTTGAGTCCCAGCTTTCTATTTTTATGGGGTATATACCTAGGGATTGCTGGATCGTGGGGGTAATTCTGTGTTTAGCCTTTTGAGGAACGAGGTTAAATTTTACGTTATATTTTCTGTAACCCAGTATTTCCAGAAAGGTATCATTTCAACGCATAATCAATCTAAAAATTATTGATGAGCAATTTTGCTTCATTTTCACGCGAAGTCTTTATGATGTGGTGTGCAGGGCGTAAGCTCTGTGTGGCTGGGGGAGCCATCCATCTTGTGGACCCAAGTGCCTTGTACACAATGGGTGTCTAACCCGAAGATGTATACACACAGCTACCTGCGGGGGGAACAGAATGATGGCTAAACAGCAGCAGCCGTGATAGTAACAATAATGACAGGCCTACTGTGTGCAAGGCTCTTTATTTTCATGAATTCTCAAAACCAGCCTATAAAGCAGATACTTTTTTTTTTTTTTTTTTTAACATTTATTCATCTTTGAGAGACAGAAGGAGACAGAGCATGAGCGGGGGAGGGGCAGAGAGAGAGAGAGAGTGGGAGACACAGAATCCGAAGCAGGCTCTGGGCTCCGAGCTGTCAGCACAGAGCCCGACGCAGGGCTTGAACCCACGAATCGCGAGATCGTGACCTGAGCCGAAGTCAGACGCTTAACCGTCTGAGCCCCCCGGGCGTCTCTAAAGTGCGTACCATTATTCAGTTGTAGATGCGGAAACTGCCGTTCAGAGACATCAGGCGTACCTCAGGTCACACAGCTGGGATTCAAAGCTGGCTGGGTTCTGTTGTCCTAGGGCAAGGAGTTATCTCAGGAGGCACTAAATCTAGATGTCTTGGAGAAGCCCCATGGTGCCCATGGGTGGTGTTCGCCTTTGTTAACAGCGGTGGAGGAGGAAACGAAGGTTTACCCAACACCCGTTTCCTGGAGGCATCCGCATTTCTCTTTGCCTCTGGGTCAAGACTGTGAAGATGACCTCAAAAGATATACCTCCCACCGCGCCAGGCTGCAAAGCCCTCACAAGCACTGTCCCTGTAGAGCGAAATTGGGAGAGAGAGGAAGGCAGCTGCCCGCCCGCTGGATCCACGTGGCGAGGGAGAAGACGGAAGGATTGGGGAAAGCTGTTCTCCAAGTCAGTTGCCCGGAGATAAAAATAAGGTGCTCTGCAGCGTGCATGGTGATCTAATGTTGCTTTGAGCTTTCTCGAATTTGCCAACACAAGAGGTTATGAAGCTAACAGCATGCCTGTCAATCAAAGGCGGGCCGAGCGCTGGAATTCGAGGAACCTCAGAGGTTATCTTTTCGAACGTGGCCTTTCCCGGTGTGGACGCTCTCCTGCCGTATCCCTCAGAGCTGATGGGAGCCAGACGGGCCTCCTAGCGTTACCCCCTTCGCCTTCCTCAGAGGCCCCTGGGGCAGCCCGTTCTTCTGCAGGGATAAGGACATCTTCCCACCTGCTTTCTTTGGTCCCACCAGACCTTTATTTCTCAAGACTTTATCCACCCAGGGCAACCCCAGGCTTGAAAGGAACTTCGGCTCTGACAAGGCTTTCCCACCTCCTTTGTTTCCTGCATTCAGGATGGGTGGTACCAGTAATAATATCCGTCATGGCCGTTAGGATTTATGAGTGTCAGCAATTGATTCATGTCACAAATATTCATTGAGGCAACATGTCATTTATGCATCATGACAAAGTATCTATATTTATTAATTTTTCCCCAGATTCGTGGAGATGTAATTGACCAATAACAGTGTATAGGTTTAAAGTGTACGATGTGATGATTTGATATACACATATGTCGTAAAAAAAAAAAAAAATCTGTGTTTGTTTATTGCCAGGCACTGTGTTAGATGCTGGGCAGTACAGTGGTAAGAAAGTCTGGGCCTCTGCCTTCTGAGAACGTGTATTTTAGCAGGGAAAACAGATGGTAAGCAAATAAACAGACAATTCCCATCAATCCTCATCATTCTTGGAGTCCATATTTGCAAATTCTCCTTGTTGCAAATACAGTGTATTTGTATCTCCCAAATCCATATTTGTGTGGTGAAAAATTTGAGTCCCGTGCTGCTCACATCCTCAGCTGAGGTCCAAGGAGGCAACACTGTCTGCTTGCTCTTACAGTGGTTTGCAAACAAGAGTCCTTTCTGAGGTCTTAAATTTAGCGCCACTTTCCCCACAGTTCTTGTGGTTTTTTTTTCTGTCGGGGTTTTCAGTGTTTAAAATGACCCCTGAGCAGAGGACTGATGTGCTGTCTTATGTTCCTGAGCACAAGAAAGCTGCGAGGTGCCTTATGGAGAAAAATACGTTGTTACAGAAGCTTTGCTCAAGCTCCCTATCACCAGCGATGGTGCTGTTGGCCATGAGTTCAGTGTTAATGAATCAACTATCTATACTCAATAAGGTGTCTTTAAACAGAAACCCACATAAAAGGAGATGACATATGGATCAGTTGACAAAAGTGGGGCAGAGGCTTATGGGAACCTAATCTTGTGTTTCCATGAGGAACAACGGTTCAGTGTTTGCAGCATCCCTGTAGAATAACGAAATTTGACTGTGTAACTGCGAAGAATGTAAATTGACTGTATAACAAAATAATTCCACTGAGTGGTGAGGGTTTGAGGAAATGGAGGAGGAGGACGACGACGACAGACAGACAAGGAGGGTGGAGGTGGTGAATGATGATGATGAGGGCTCAGCACAGTGGGAAGGCAGGCAGGGCCATGCCCGAGGCCACGTGGATCCCAGCAGTCGTGGTGTTGGTCTAGCGCACTGTGCAATCTACTCCGCTCACTGTCCACATTGGGCTGTTGCGGGCTGCAGTGTGATGCTGACAGTCACTGGGGTTCAGAACCAGGGTTCCCACAAGACTGCAGTACCCAATGTCAGGCCCCATTACTACCAACAGCGTGGATGTTAAAGATGGTGCCCTGAGTGCTGCTTCTATCCTTGAGCCCCTAGATCTGGACTCGTGTGAATTTGGGCTTCCGTCAGTTCTTCCAGGGCTTGCTGCTCACGGCTGTATCAAACATCCTAACCGCGAGGTGCTCTGGGATGTGTTTTATTGCAAAATTCCCTGTATAGATGCTAACTGTGAAATTAACCAGGAAGCCTCGTTTTCAGTGTCAAATGTCCAACAGATGGTCGCAGTTGTTCTCTTCAATCTGGAGACAGGAAGCAGCCCGGTCACAATTTTAATTGTTCTTGACAATTAAAACACTTAAATATTGTCAAAGAGTATTTACACAGTGGAGGCGAAACACCGTGGGGTTTGGAGCAGGATAGACCTGAAACTTTTTAGATGGGTGGACACGGGGAAGGTCCCTGCTCTTCTCCAAGACTCAGTTTCAACTTCTGAAAAATGGGGCTGATAACCTGTATCCGCCCAGGGGGCTGTGAGGATCAATCCAGATATGCCGTATGTCATGCTCTGGGGTCAGACTGCCAGAGTTTAGATCTTGGCCTTGGGCAAGCGTTTCAACTTTTCCAAGCTCTGATCTCCTCACCAGCCTCACAGGGTTGTTAACGAGAATTAAATGTAACAAGGCATGAGGTTAAGAGGGTGTGTGAGCACAATAAGCACTCAGTGAACGTTAGGTATGGGGTCATTATGAAAAGTGCTTTCTTAAATGCTCACTGGGATGGCAATCGTCACCACCATCGTCATCATCATTGAAGACAAATCACAAGTCGGCTAGGATGTATAGAAGTCAGAACCCTTGGGGTGCCTGGGTGGCTCAGTGGGTTGAGCATCCGACTTCAGCTCGGGTCATGATCTCACAGTTGTGGGTTCGAGCCCCGCAATGGGCTCTGTGCTGACAGCTCAGAGCCTGGAGTCTGCTTCCGATTCTCTCTCTCTCTCTTTTTCTCTCTCTCTGTCCCTCCCCTGTTTGTGTGCAAGCTCGCTCGCTCTCAAAAATAAGTAAACATAAAGGAAAAGAAATCAGAACCTTGTAATTGCCATTGGGAATGTGAAATGGTGCTTGCTTGCTATAGAAAAAGTTCAGTGGTTTTTCAGAAGGTTAAAACGTCGAAATACCACAGGACCCAGCAGTTCCACTCCTGGATATATACCCCCGAAGAATTAAAAACTAGGTGTTTGAACAAATAACTTGTATGCAAACATTCATAGCAGCACTGTTCATAATAGCCACAGGTGGAAACAGCTTAAGTGTGATGACCGGATAAACAGTATGTGGTATAGCCAGACAATGGAGTATTATTCAGCTGCGAGAACGAATGGAGATTCTGAGACACCTACTACACCATAGATGAAAACATTTATTCAAAGTGAAAGAAGCCAGTTACCTAAGACCGCATATTATATGATTCCATTTACACGAAACATCCAGAATAGGTAAATCCAGAGAGACAGAAAACAGATGGGTGGTGGCCAGGGGCTGGGAAGAGGTGGGGGAAGGAGGAGTGGCTGCTTCATGGGTACGGGAGTCTCTTTTGGGGCGATGAAAATTTTCTTGGAATTGATAGAGGCAACATTGCAAACGTACCAGATGCCGCTGGATTCTACACTTTGAAATGGTCGATGTGAGTTGCACCTCTGTGTTTAAAATTTAGCAAATAAAGAAGAAACTTCATTAGAATGGGAAAGTTTCCCTGAAGTTAGTAACCGAAAGGCTCATCTCTCTGGATGTTTCGGTGGGTAATCAAGTCGCAAATGCTGTATCGAGCAGGGTGTGAGAGGCATTACTGGGTCAGAGTCCAAGCTCCCTGCCCCGTCTGTTCTCCCAGATAACTTGCCCAGACTGGGGTCCGTGCATTTTTTTGCTCCTACGTGGGGACACTGGGGTGGGGGGGGGGAGGCAACAGTGCCCAGTGGGACCCACGGCTTGGCTAGACGCCGAGCTCTTTAATGAGATCTTAGATTAAGATTCTTGCCAGTGTTGAATTGCTTTGGCAACTGTGTGTTTTTCATTTGTCCTTATTTGCTTCTTTTTGCAATTGCTTCCAGAAACGCAAACATTCTTCCTGGGCTTCAGGTTTCACTTTTTCAGGAATTGTGGCTAACACGGGTGTCATCTTTGACTTTTGGAGGGTCAGACAGCATTGCTTCTGGTGCTGATCTAGAAGGTCTGTGCAAAACGGTTCAGCCTTTCCAGGGCCTTCTGGATAGTTCTCTCATTTCCAGAGGGTGTCAGGAGGCTCCCTGGAAGGTTGTGATGGTGACGGGTATAGACCCGGACTGGAAACCACACTCCATCACTTACTAGCTGTGTGATCTTGGGTAACTCAGCCTCTCAGATAATTGCCACTTCCTTCACTGTGAAATGGAGACAGTGGCAGAAGTTTCCTCCCAGGGTCTTACGAGGATGATGTGAAGGTATGCGTATAAGATACTTAGAACACTATCTGACACATAGTGTTCAATAAATAGTAACTGTCATCAGTGTCAGTAACAATTGTTGTTACTTTTTCTCTTTACCAATGACTCCAGTGAAATATTTTCTTTTTTTAACTCTTTAAAGTATACTTATTTATTTTGAAAGAGACAGAGACAGTGTGAGCAGGGAAGGGGCAGAGAGAGAGGGAGAAAGAGAGAATCCCAAGCAGTCTCCACGCTGTCAGTGCCGAGCCCGATGCGGGGCTTGAACTCATGAAACCACGAGATCGTGACCTGAGCTGAAACCGAGAGTTGATGGCTTCACCGACTGAGCCCCCCAGGCAGCGCCCCTCCAGTGAAACATTTTCAACTACCTCTAAAAGTTCTGTTTCTTGCCGCAAAGTTATGAGGATTAAAGTAAAAACTTTTTTGTTGTTCCTCCAGTGACTTCAATCTAATATATTCAGCCAACATCTGAAAGCTGTGTTTCTTGTTAGGAAGTTGTAAGGATTAAACTAACAAGTGCTTTGAAATAGTCACGAAAATTACAAGTAGTGTAATAGCTACTGGAATAGCAGACTTTTTCCAGTTCTGCTTCTGAAGGGCTAAAGCACATACGCATTCTGATGCCGGCTCTGAAATTCAGACAAGTTCTAAGTCACACGTTTGCCTGTTTATAAAATTTTAATGGGAAGGGACAAAGAAGTTAGACACTTGCCTAGACCTTCTGAAATCATTTTCTCCCTTGAGAATGGCTTTTATTTCTGTTAGTCCCTTATCGGAGAATGTCAAAAGAAAAACCCTTACACCTTGAAATGTCTTTAATCAATCCTCAGACCTTTCATTTCTTAAAACCTATTCCCTTCTCCCCGCCCATTTCAAGACTTGAAATAAAACGATTTTCCAGAAACGGATGACAAGATAGCAAAAGCCACGATTAATAACCCCCGGAGCACCTTGGTACCACACCTTCCCTATTTAAAATGAAAAATTACCTTTTTCCCTCAGACTTTATTAAAAAGAGGATCAAAGGAGAGAGGGGAAGAGTTGATATAATACAGCCCATCAGTGAACACACTTCTGAAGCTGCAGCAGAGAGAAGCCGCATCCCTGTCAATCGAGCAGCTGGCAATTTGGATAATGAAATGAGGCACTTGGCTTCTTCATTCCCAAACTTCTGATTTTGAAATGCAGGGGTGGAGAGGAAGAGTAATTGATGGAGAGGAGAATTTGGTAGGGGTAAAGCTTGCTTGCTCTCTGCTCATCTTTCTGACTTAAAACAACTTTAGGGCAGGGATTCTTGGGGGCAACTCGGTGCTTTCTTGAACCTGGTGGAGGGTGTGTGTGTGTGTGTGTGTGTGTGTGTGTGTGTGTGTGTGGAGGAACTCTTAAGCTTTGGGGGAAGGTGGGTCCCAGCACAATTGCAGGATGCCATGTGACAAAGAGGGAAGAGAAGGTGTAGGTTTATTATCTACTATGGGACATTAGCCACATCCTAGCTCTCATCCAGAGCTCACTTATTTTCTTTTCAATTTTTTTTAATTTTTTTATGTTTATTTTTATTTGTGTGTGGGGGGAGGAGACAGAGCACAAGTGGGGGAGGGGAGACCGAGAGGGAGACACAGAATCTGAGGAAGCAGGCTCCAGGCTCTGAGCTGTCAGCACAGGGCCCGATGTGGGGCTCAGACTCACGAACTGTGAGATTGTGACCTGAGCCAAAGTCAGACGTTTAACCAACTGAGCCCCCCAGGCGCCCCCCGGAGCTCATTTATAAAATGGGTTAATAACACCTACCTTACAGGGCAGGTAAGATGAGCACTGAACCCCCTGAGTCTGGCCGGTGCCCTCCAAATGCTAACTTATATATCCTAACTCCCCAGCCTGTAGTCAGTGAATGTCCCTGGCTCCTGGCTGAGGACTGTATTCATTTCTTAGGGCTGCCATAACAAAGCCACCCAAAGTAGGTGCTTGAAAACAGCAGAAACAAGGGTGCCCGGGTGGCTCAGTCAGTTAAGCATCCGACTCTTAGGTTTGGCTCAGGTCGTGATCTCACCCTTTGTGAGTTCGAGTCCCGCACCAGGCATGGACACTGACAGTGTGGAGCCTGTTTGGGATCCTCTGTCTCCCTCTCTTTCTGCCCCTCCCCCTGCTCATGCTATCTCTGTCTTTCTCAAAATAAATAAATAAGTAACACCAGCAGAAATATATTTCCTCACAGTTCTGGGGGCTCCAAGTTTAAAATCAAGGTATGGGCAGGGTCGTGCTCCCTCGGAAGTCTCAGCGGGGAGAATCTGTTCCCCACCCGTCTCTTAGCTTCTGGGGGTTGCTGGTAATCTTTGGCGTTCCTTGGTTTGTATCTTCACCTCTTTAATCTGTGCCTCTGTCTTCACATGGTGTCTCCTTTGTGTCCTTTTCTTTTTAAAAAAAATTTTTTTTAACGTTTATTTATTTTTGAGAAGAGAGAGACAGAGCACGAGCAGGGGAGGAGGGAGAAAGAGAGAGACACATAATCTGAAACAGGCTCCAGGCTCCAAGCTGTCAGCTCAGAGCCTGACGCGGGGCTCGAACTCACAGACCGTGAGATCATGACCTGAGCTCAAGTCGGACGCTTAACCGACTGAGCCACCCAGGCACCCCTGTGTCCTTTTCTTATAAGGCCACCAATCATTGCCTTTATGGACCCCCAACCCAGTGTTACTTCATCTTCACTTGATTACATTTGCAGAGAACTTATTAGCAAAGAAGGTCACACTCACGGGTACTGAGGGTTAGGGCTTGAACGTGTCTTTTGGTGGTTACAGTTTAACTACCATAAGGACTCATTGGCTTTGGCTTCATGGATTTGTTTTCTGTAGGGCAGGGTCAGGGATATATTCACCGGATGCAAGTTTATTTATCTGCTTATTTTATTTAATCCTCTCCGGCGTCTTGTGAAATGTATGGTTTTACTCCCATTTTACATAAACATTTATGCAACATTGGCTGGGTGCCAGAGATTACGCTAAACGCTCTACTTGTGTTGTCTTTATCATCTTCAGAACAAGCCTAGGGGAAAAGCTCCGCGTGATTCCTCTCTTACAGCTGAAGAAGCAGAGTCATGGCAAGGCAAGGTCAGAGCAAGTTAACTTCTAAGCATCGTGTTGCAAAGTTGAGGTGTTCTACTTCCTTGCTTGGTGTTTGTTTAGAATTCATTCTTGTTCTTTCCGTTCCGAAAGCCAGTCTTCCAAACACAGAGCTGTCTCTCTGTCTTCTGAGGGAGCCACGGAGTGGGGCGATGTGCTCATTACCTCCCGTCCCTGACCTGTAATTCAGGGCCATGGAATGTCTGCTCTGGAGACTCGGGGATCCGGTGGGAGAGGAGACAGAGGGAGAACGTGATTCAATCATATCATGTCTTTGTTAAAAAAAAAAAAAAAATCTAAGATGAGCCTGAATCCTGGACAGACCCAGGAGGTTTTACAATCTCATGATCCATTTTTCTCAGTCTAGAAAAATAACTTCTTCCTGAGGAGCGGTCTTAGGACTCCTAGGGAGCAGAAGGGGTGGCAGGAAGTTCTGTAACATCCCAGGCATCTCCCCTTGATGTCCTGCAGGAACCTTGGGCTCAGCCTGTGTGACCCTGAGCTTGCCACCTCCTTTTGCAGTTTCCCTCTCCTGTACCTCCTGTCGCTGTGATCAGTGCCACCAGCCACCGTGTGACCCAGGCTGGAAATCAGGAGGCCAGCCTTGGTGTAGTGTCATGTTTAAAGATGTGGACTCCAACCCCAGCTGTCTTCCTTCTAGTGTGTGGTCTTGAACAAGTCACTTAACCTCTCTGTGCCTCAGTTTTCTCATCTATAAAATAGAGTGATCTTTGCTTACTACCTAGAATTGTTGTGTAGCTATATAATTCTTTTACATGTAAATTACACAACAGTGTCAAAAACGCAGTATGTTTCCAATAAATGTTAGCTATTTTTTTCTCTTCTGCTTGTGTCCATTCAATCCATGTCTCTTCTTCTCCCAACCCTGCCCCAGGTCCTTATCATCTCCCATCTAGATGCCTTCGGTGGCCTCAGGCTAGGCTTGCTGCTACCTCTGATCTGTCCAGTGCTTTCTCCGTACTCTGGCCCATATAGCTTTCCTAACGCTCATCTGATCGTGTCCCTTCCCTCCCCTTCCCTGATCATGCCCTGTTGGGCCACAAAAATGGATGCCTACACATGAAAAGATGCTCATCATCACTCATCATCAGGGAAATGCAAATCACAACCACAACGGGACATCACCTCACACTTGTCAGGATGGCTAAAATCAACACCCGCAAGAAACAACAGCTGGATGGCGAGGATGTGAAGAAAGGGGACCCCTCATGCACTGTTGGTAGGAATGCAAACTGGTGCAGCCACTTTGGAAAACAGTAGGGAGGTTCCTCAAAAAGTTAAAAATAGAACTGCCCTACAATCCAGCAGTCACACTACTGGGTATTTATCCAAAGAATACAAAAACACGAATTCAGAGGAATTATATGCGCCCCTCTGTTTATAACAGCACTATTTACGATAGCCAAGATATGGAAGCAGCCCAAGTGTCCAATGATTGATGAATGGATGAGGGAGATGTGGTATATATACAGTGAAATACTCAGCCATAAAAAAAAGAATGAAAGCCTGCCATTTGCAGCAACATGGATGGAGCTAGAGAGTATAATGCTAAGTGACATACGAGAAAGACAAGTACCATATGATTTCATTCATGTGGAATTGAAGAAACAAAATAAATGAACAAGGGAAACAGAGAGAGAGAAGCCAAGTAAGAGACTCTAAATTATCTAGAACAAACTGATGGTTACCAGAGGGGAGGTGGGTGGGGGGATGGGGGAACTAGGTGATAGGGATTAAGAAGCACACTTGTCATGATGAGCACAGGGTGACGTATGGGACTGCTGAATCATTATATTGTACACCTGAGCCGAATACAACACCGTGTGTTAACTATACTGGAATTAGAGAAACAAAGAATGGATGGCCACACAGCCGTGCCCCCGGGTCTCTGGGACAGCTTTAATCACAAAGGGACAAGGCCATCCCACTGGGCTCCAGCAGGACTTGATGGCAAATGGACCCCATTGGGCTATGTGATTTTTAAGCCACATGATCGGGGAAGCACCAGCCCCTGCCCGGGTGTGATCAGGGGCTGGGATATAACAGTGATATGACGGGCAGAACTTTGACTTCCAGCCCCAGACTACTTCTCAACATTTGTCTGTTGGGAAAGCCAGCCCTTCCCTTGGCATGAGCAGGGATTTGGGGGCTCAGGTCTTGTGGATCTAGCCGTATGGCCAGGAAGGAACTTGGCTTCGATCGTTTATGGTTGGGGGAAGTTCCAGCCCCTCCCTTGGCATGAGCATAGGGCTGAAGTCCGGGCCTTGGGCTCACAGCTGCGTGGTGTGGCGGACCAGAGCGTTAGCCTCCTCTGTTCCCCAGTTTGACGGCTGCTGCAGGTCTGAAGGAGCTCTGCAGGGGACCACCTTCCTTTGGGAGGCTAGCCGCAGGGGATCCCGTCATGTTGACCCCTCCCTCTCAATAGCCCCCTGCACTTAGGAGAGCAAGTCCCTGCATGGTCCTCCTTAGTCGTTATTTCCAGTCTTGGCTTGAGTTTCTTCCTCCCTCCAGAGAGCTCCAGCCACACTGAGCTGCTTTTCCTCCAAACCCATCATGTTTGATCATCTCCTGGCCTTGACCCTGCTGTTCTGTCTTGACCTTCCTTCCTCCACCCTGAACTCCATTCCTTTCCTAGCAAGTTCTCTTTCAACCTCAAGGTTTGGGTGTAGGTACCACGTCCTCTGGGATGCCTATCTCTACCCTTCCACCGGGAGCTGGGTTGCTCACGTGTGCTCCCACCTGCATTTCCTCTGACGTCAGATTCTCTGCCACATTGTGGGTACTTACTTACTTATGTAATCGAGGTGAAGCTCACAGAACAATGGCCAGTCATAACCTGAGCTGAAGTCAGACGCTCAACTGAGCCACCCAGGCACCCCGAACAATGGCCATTGTAACGTGAATAATTCCGTGGCATTTCATGCATTCAACCACCCACCTCTCTCCAGTTCCCAAACATTTTTGTCACCCCAGAGGAAACCCGGGACCCATTAAACACTAGCTCCCCATTCTGCCTTCCCTCCAGCCCCTGGCAGCCACAAATCTGCTTTCTGTCTTTATAGATCTATCTGTTCTGGACACTTCATAAATGGGATCGTATGTAATGTGGCTTCTTACACATAGCATAATGTGTTTGAGGTTCATCCAAACTGTAGCACCTGCCAGTACTTTATTTTTCACGGCTGAATAGCATTCCATTGCATGGGCATACCACATTTTGTGTATCCATTTGTCAGATCAGTGGACATTTGGGTTGTTTCTACCTTTTGCCTGTTGTGCTTCATGCTGCTGTGAACATTCACATACAAGCGTTCAGGTATCTGCTTTCACTTCCTTTGGGTCTGTACCTGGGAGTGGAATTACATCGATTATTTCATTATCGGTCTTCCTGCCAGACCATGAGCATCCTGAGGGCAGGGGAAAGACAGACCCCCCACCCCAGGGGCTGGCACAGTGAGTACCCGAGGAGCAAATTGGATGAGTCGCAGGCATCCAGAATAGACGTCTCCAGCACCCTCAACCATCTGCCCGTTGGCCTGCCTCATGTGGTGGTCCAGGCTCTGTGCTGATGACACGACTGATTTTATCTCATTGACTCACTCCTCACTCACTCTGATACTTGCTTGTGTCCACTGTCCCTCCTCACCCTGGTCTGTCTGAAGTAGTCCCCCAGCACATTTTTGTGGCCACGCCCACTTTCTTTTCCTCCATAGCACTTATTACCACTGGCTTACAGATGAGATATTTTATATGACATCTTATAGACAATGTATTATATATGTCATTTATTTGTTCATCCCCCCTTTAATCTGTTTCCCCACTAAGAACATGTGTTCTGTTAGAGGACAGGGATCTTGGTCTTTTTAACTTCATCGGCCTATCACAGTGCCTAGAACAGCGGCTGGTATATGAGAGGCATTCCAATATTTATGAAATAGGGGCGCCTGGGTGGCTCAGTCAGTTAAGCTTCTGACTTTGGCTCAGGTCATGATCTTGTGGTCCATGGGTTCGAGCCCTGCATCAGGCTCTGTGCTGACAGCTCAGAGCCTGGAGCCTGCTTCAGATTCTGTGTCTCCCTCTCTTTCTCTCTCTGCTTCTCCCCCGCTCATGCTCTGTCTCTCTCTCAAAAACAAAATTTTAAAAATAAACTTAAAAAAATATTTGTGAAATACTCAGATGAATGAATGCATTTAATCTTTACCGTACAAGGGAACTATGATCATTCTCATTTTACAGACCCCAACACTGAGGCTCAGAGAGGTCACAGAGCTGGTCCTTGGTGGCACCAGAGTTCTAAACCAGATCTCTCAGAGTCCCAATCCCATATTTTTGTCCATTTCCCTGGAGGTGGGGGGAAGAGCTCTAGCAAGAACACCCACGGTACTTTTCTGTGGCCTTAGAACGAAGTGTATGATTCAGACAACTTAAAAAATAGATTTATTCTCTTAAACATATTTTATTTAGGTGAATCGGACAACAAGTTTATATTTTCTGAGCAAATACATCAAGCCAGAGCTTTCCGGGTAACAGAGAAGCTGGTCTGGGCTTGACTCTGTCTGCCTCCAGTGCTCAGAGTTCTTCAGCCTCTCTGAGCATCAGCTTCCGGAAGGTGCACAGGATGGTGGTAACATCTGTGGCATGACACGTCTCCACACAAGTGCACACTCTTTAAAGGGGAAGTAACAACTTAGCACCACGGTGTTGAGAATCACAATACGAGTAGCTGACATTTATGGAGTTCCTGCCATGTGTCAGGTGCTGTCCTGTGCTATCACATATGTCCTCATACGATTCTCCGGAGGCAGGTCCTACTGTCCCATTTCGCAGGTGATAAAGCTGCAGGTGACTCAGAGAGGTTAGGCGAGTGCCCCAGGGCTGCACAGCCAGACATAGGGCCAAGTCATAAGACTCCAGAGCTGGCTCTCTTAGTCACTGGGCTAATAGTATTTATGTCTGAATTTCGAGATTTACGCACCACCATAGTGTTGGTGACTTTGGTAGAATGTTCTGGCAAAGTCTGGGAGAAGGGAAAAGGGAGAGCCATGTCAGAAATGAGTCCTTGCTCTGGCATCTATTCCCATCTGGCTCATCCATGATGGCCTAGGGCCTTCGGTGAATGCGGATCCCAGCCCTCTGTGTCGATGCCCCAGGGTCCTGGTTGTTGAGGTGGCCCAGGCCCTGGGTTTGAATCCCAGCTGCCAGTCCCCATCTCTGGTGTGACCTCGGTACATCTTCGTCTCTGCACACCCATGACCTTATCTACAAAGTAGAGATCAAAATGGCCCTCTGCCCACAGAGTTACGAATATTAAATAAGATGTAAAGCAGTCCTAATATTACAAGTGAAGAAAGCAGAGGCGAACCATTAAACAAGATCCTACTGCACTTCTTAAAAAAATATGCACAGCAAACCATTTGGCAGGCTCCACAGCCAAACGTTAATAGGGATGATGGCTGGGCTGTAGACCAACATTGCCTTTTTCCTTATCTGAATTTTCTAATTTTTCTATAATGAATATATAATAACCAAATGGGTAGTTTTAATTAAAAATGGGGCAGTGAGTCAGTGTTCACGAAAGCACTTTGCAAACTGTCAAATGTTCTATAAATCAGCTCTTGTTATGGTCCTTATAGTGATTATTCTCGTTATTGCTAGTTGGCCACGAGCTGGAATTTCTTTCTGCCCCTCATCTCTTCCTTGGCCCGTGATGGGGGTGCCACTCGATCGCCTTCTGCCAGGTCCTGCTTTTGCATGCAGCGGTCCCCACTGGTTTCTCTTTTCGCAGCCATCACCCACGTGGGGACCAGCGACACCTCTCGCCTGGAGCCCTGCAAAACCTTTCTTGGGCTCTCCCTGTCCAAGCAGGATGTTCGAGAAAGGAACCTCCCATCAGAACTCTCAATGGCTTCCCACTGAACTTGGCATATAACCCACACTGCATTTTGGTGCACGGTCCTGGTGGTCTGTCCCTCACCTGTCCCTTCAGCCTCTCCTTGAGCCACCCACCCTATTGTTGCCACACCTTGGGCACACTGCCTTCGAGAAGGCACCCCGAAAAGGGACCTAGGAAAGTGCCTGCCCTAACGTAGATAGGAGTCCACTTAGCATGGAGTCTGTGCATGTAGACCACATTGATATTTACCCTTTCAGTATGGCAGAGGAGTGAGAAAATGTTAATGCACAATTGGAATTTTTATTTTTATTTTTTGGTTTAACTTATACCAGAGCTGAAAATCCCAAGCTGCATTCAGACAGTGGGGATTTTTTTTAATGCCTCCATTCTTTCCCTAATAAATGGCTGTAGGACTTAAAAAAAAAAAAAGCCCCTTCCTACCTGTATGCTCTTTCCTTGGCTGTTGGCGATCCCCTTCTTGTCCTCAATGCCAGCTTAAATGGGGCTTCCTTAGGGAGCTGAATGCTCTACCTAAAACCAGCCCCACCCCCAACCCTTTTACTTTTAGTTTTTTTCAGTTGAAATTTGTATTGAGCTAATTGTAGATTGCCATGCAGTTGTAAAAAAATAATACAGAGTGATCCTGATGCTAAAACAAATACCACAGACTGGGTGGCTTAACCAACAGACATTATTTCTTTTTTTTTAACATTTATTTATTTTTGAGACAGAGAGAGACAGAGCATGAATGGGGGAGGGTCAGAGAGAGAGGGAGACACAGAATCTGAAATGGGCTCCAGGCTCTGAGCAGTCAGCACAGAGCCCGACGCGGGGCTCGAACTCACGGACCGCGAGATCGTGACCTGAGCCGAAGTCGGATGCTTAACCGACTGAGCCACCCAGGCGCCCCTATTTCTTACTGTTCTAGAGGCTGGACGTCCAAGATCAAGGTGCTGGCAGATGTTTTCTTGTGGAGAGTCTTCTTCCTGGCTGATAGACAGCCACTTTTGTGGTCTCACACGGCCTTTCCTTCCTCGGACTTCCTGTCTCTCCATCTCCTTATAAGGGCTCCACCTTCACCACCTCTCTTAACCCAGTTACCTCCCAAAGGCCCCACCTCCAAAGGCCATCACTGTAGGGGGTTAGGATGTCAATGTCAGGGTTTTGGAGGGACACAAACATTCAGCCCGCAACAGATCCCTTGTCGAGTTTGCTCAGTTTCTCCCAATTGGTAACTTTTGGTAAAATTGTAGTGCCATGTCACAGCCAGGTTATTGACATTGATGCAACCTCCTGATCTTGTCCGGGTCTCCCCAGTTTTATGTGTACTCGTGTGTGTGTGTGTGTGTGTGTGTGTGTGTGTGTATTTAGTTCTATGCAACTTTATCACCTGTGTGGGATCATGTGTCCTTCACCACGGTTGAAGATACTGGACAGTTCCAATGCTCTAAGGGTCCCTTGTGTGTGTCCCTCCTGCCTGTGTCCTCCAGCCCTAAACCCTGGCAACCACCAATCTATCCTCCATTTCTAAAATGTGGCCATTTCAAAAATGCAATATGAATGGGATCTTCTGGGATTGGCTTTCTCTGCTCAGCGCAGTTGTCTGGAAAGTCACCCAGGTTGCTGCATGCTCAGCAGTTCATTCCGTTTTGTGGCTGAGTCGTGTTCTGCAGTGGGCAGGAACCACAGCTTGGTAACCATTCACCATTACTAATTCTCTTATCACATCCATTCTGGTTGTCTCTGTTCCCGGCACTCATCACCCTCTGAAATCCTTTCATGACTGTGTTTTCTGGTCTATTGTGTCTCTCCTTAAGTGGAATATTAAACCTAGGGTACCAGAGAGCCCGGACTGGGTGTGGTCTGCTATGCCTTTCTGGAGCATAGTGCCTGGTGCATTCACAAAGCGTTGGATGATGGGACACCTGGGTGGCTCAGTGGTTAAGCGTCCGACTTTGGCTCAGGTCATGATCTCATGGTTTGTGGGTTCGAGTCCTACATCAGGCTCTCTGCTGTCAGCACAGAGCCTGGAGCATGCTTCAGATTCTGGGTCTCCGTCCCTCTCTGCCCCTCCTCTGCTTATGTTCTGTGTCTCTCAAAAATAAACATTAAAAGAAAGAAAGAAAGAAAGAAAGAGAAGAAAGAAAAGAAAGAGAAGAAAGCAAAGAAAGAAAGAAAGAAAGAAAGGAAGAAAGAAAGAAAGAAAGGAAGAAAGAAAGAAAGAAAGAAAGGAAGAAAGAAAGTAAGTGTTGGATGAGGGTTTGACCGAGCACACAGCCACAGCCGATCTGGGAGAAGTTGGTGCAGTGTCTGAGAAAGAGGTCAGGGCAAATTTGACTTCTGCAGAATTCCTGTATCTCATATAAGGGCTAGCTGTTAAAATTGCTACGTAAGGGAAAGGTTATCCTCGAAAATCCTATCAATCATCCTGAAACTGCTGGAATTAAGATCCTTGGAAATTCAAAAGCGAGAATTCACTCCTTTGCTTTTCTGGATATTTGACTTGTGGGCTCCACAACTACAGGAGAGCAGGTGGGCAAGGCTGTTGAGTGGGGGTTATAGTGAGAGAGTCAGCAAAGGGATTTCATTCTCTGGAGGAGCCAAAGGGGGATGAATTTATGTAAATGTGTGTGCAGTATAGTACGAACACGGTGTGGTGTTCATACACAGCGCAGCGTATATAGGATGTAATGTGCATAGGCTGTAAGGTCTATAAGGCGTAGCATGCACGCACAGTGCGGTGTGGATAGAGCGTGACGTGTACATGCTGTAAAGTGCATTCGCTGTAACGTGCATACGCTGTAACGTGAATACGCCGTATGATACGTTCGCGGTAACGTGCATGTGTAAAGTACGTTCTCTGTAACGTGCATACGCCGTAAGGTACGTTTGCTGGAACGTGCATACGCTGGAACGTACATACGCTGGAACGTGCACGTGGTGTAACTTGCCAGGCTTTCTCAAGGCTTATCTGTTGTCTCTCTGCTCCTTTATTCCAACTCAGGAGGCAACCTTTCCAAACAAGACTGGACCATCCAGTGGCCCACCACGGAGACGGGGAAGGAGAACAACCCCGTGTGCCCCCCGGAGCCCACGCCGTGGATCCGCACCCACCTCTCCCAGAGCCCCAGGGTCCAGACCAAGTGCGTCCAGCACTACTGTCACGCCAGCCCCTCGCCCGGGGCCCCCGTGTACACCCATGTGGACAGGCTTACCGTGGACCCCTACCCGGGCCTGTGCCCGCCACCGCCGCTGGAGTCAGGCCACCGTTCCCTGCCCCCGTCGCCCCGGCAGCGGCACGCGGTCCACACCCCGCCGCGCACCCCTAATATCGTCACCACCGTGACCCCTCCCGGCACACCACCCATGAGGAGGAAGAACAAGCTGAAGCCCCCGGGGACCCCGCCGCCCTCCTCCCGGAAACTGATCCACTTGATTCCAGGTTTCACCGCCCTGCATCGGAGCAAGTCCCACGAATTCCAGCTGGGTCACCGTGTAGACGAGGCCCACACGCCCAAGTAAGTGTGTTTGGTGGGTGCCCTGGGGCCAATGAGCCCCGGGGCTTCTGGGGGCTGCTTCATGGCCCCAGGACCGTGCCAGGTTAGGGGAGCCTCGAATGCGCTTGTGTTTCTCTTCTTCACTTGAATGAAAGGTGGCTTTTCATGGAGGGCCCGTGAGAAGATGAATAGCATTTCCCAGAAGTGACCCTTTAAAAACTTTTTATTTTCATTTAAGGTTTTATTTTGTTTTTGAGAGGGAGCGTACGTGGTGGTGCAGGCAGAGGAGGGGTAGAGAGAGAGAGAGGGAGAGAGAGAGTCTTCGGCTCCATACTCGGTGCAGAGCCGGATTCAGGGCTCCATTTCATGACCCTGAGATCATGACCTGAACTGAAATCAAGAGTCCGGGGCTTAACCGACTGAGCCGCCCCGGTGCCCCAGAAATGACCCTTTTTACAGTATGGGTCCTCCTCAGTTGGGGTCAGCAAACTACAGCCTGGGGGCCAAATCTGCATTGATGGCAACACAGCCAGGACCGTTCCGGTGTGTGTGGTCTGTGGCTGGTTTGTGCTGCAAGGCTGAGTTGAGTGTGGTCTGCAAAGCCGAAACTGTTTGCCATCTGGCCCTTGACAGGGAAAGCTGGCCGGCCCCTGCGGAGTCTATCCCAAGGATGCTCCTAGAAATAGGCTGTGAGCTGCACACCTACCCTTCCATTTTCTAATATTGCATTAAAAAGAGTAAAAAGAAACAAGTGATGTTTTTTTAAAAAAAATTTTTTTTTAAAATATTTATTTATTTTTGAGACAGGAAGAGACAGCATGAACAGGGGAGGGTCAGAGAGAGAGGGAGACGCAGAATCTGAAACAGGCTCCAGGCTCTGAGCTGTCAGCACAGAGCCTGACGCCGGGCTCGAACTCACAGACTGCGAGATCACGACCTGAGCCGAAGTCGGACGCTCAACCGACGGAGCCACCCAGGCGCCCCAAAGCAAGTGATGTTTTTATAATAGGTGCCATTTAACTCAGTATATCAAAATATTACCACGTCAACATAGAATCACTGTAAGATGATAACACGGAAATGTTTTGCATTCTCTTTTCCGTACAAAGTCTTCGACATCCAGTGTGTGTTTTGCACCCACAGCTCCTCTCAGTCCAGACTCCCTGCATTCTAAGTGTGCAGTGGCCCCTTAGGGCAAGTGGCTGCCGTGCTGGGCAGCATGTGTACGGGACGCGCTCGGTGCTTATAATGAAAAGGCACGTCCAGGTCGGGGTGGGTCAGAGAGTAGAACCAGACTATCGGAGCAGAGGTTTTGGTACAGAAGCTTAGGGTCAGCCTACAGGGGAGAAAATCATGAAAGTGGGTACCGTGTGCACCCGGCTCTGGTTTGGGGAGGATCTTGCTGCTGGCAGGGTGACATGGTGTCTGTAGCTACATACTGGCTGCTAGGAGGGGACGGGAAGCTCTCTGCAGGGCCCCTCAGAGGCTGACTGTGGCCAGGTGCCTTGCAGTCTTTGGAGGTTCTCAGTGTCTTTTTTTAAAGATTTTTTTAATGTTTATTTATTTTTGAGAAAGAGAATGCGAGTAGGTTAGGTGCAGAGAGAGAGGGAGACACAGAATTGGAAGCAGGCTCCAGGCTCCGAGCTGTCAGCACAGAGCCTGATGCGGGACTCGCACCCACAAACTGTGAGATCATGACCTGAGCCGAAGTCAGACGCTCAACCGACTGAGCCACCCAGGCGCCCTGGTTCTCAGTGTCTTAAAAATGGGAAAACATGCTAAGCAGGCTTACGAAAGTGGGTAGCATGTTTTAAAATTTTACACTGGACAAAATTGCCATGAAGGCATAGAAGATAAAATGATAGTTTGTGATCTTGCCGGGAGATACCATAAGGAGTCTGAATCTGGCACCTGGTGTATGTAAGAGCCCTGCATCCCTGCTCCGGGATCCCTGCAGCTAGGATGTGGGGGGGCAGTGGGGAGAGTTTCCTCGCATTTCTAGTATGTGGAGGCCCAGGTGAGGGCTGAGACCAGCCACAGACACCATAGAGTGTCCTGGGAGGAGCCAAAGGCAAGCAGGGCTGGCCCAGACTTCTGTAGGAAGCAAAGTGCAGAGGCCCTGACTGAATCTGACCTTCACTTTGGCTTCTTGTGACATTGCAAGGGCTCTCAGGGATTTCCTGACCCCCACTCCCTAGCTGTGCTCGTTTGCCTTTGACTCGGGCCTTTATCCAGGGCTGGCTCTCCAGCCTGGGCAGGTATGCAGAAGGACTCAGGGGGCCTGTCCCAATCTCAGACCCTCTCCCTTTCTCCTGTCTTAAGCAATAGAGAACCCACATGCCTGTGAAGTGTTGCTTTTTTGACATGGTCCCAGGACTCTCTTGGACTCCCACCTGACCACTTCTGTTGCCCTCAGCCACCCCTTTGGGGGTTCAGAGTGGCACCTGCCTCTGAGCGTCTTCACCGATTGAGCCAGTGTTTTGTGAGTGCTCATCGCCGTATGCAGGTGGATGTAAGACATTGGTTATCGGTTGCATCCTGCTATAAATGTAAAAATACGTGTCTCTTAGAATTAATGAAATGTGGTTTGTTCTAGGCTCTGGGCTAGTCGGTGGGGGTATCATGGGAAGCAAAAAAAGACATAGCCTTGGCCTCTTGAAGTCTGACATTAATCAAATAACCACACAGAAGTATTATAAAATTGTATCCGGTGCTTATGCACGGTGTTACAGGCTATAAAGATGCAGGGCAGGACACCATCAGAGCTCATGACCAGATAGAGCTGATCGAGTTTGAACTGGCAGGGAGGTGGAGGGGGGAGGACTAGGGAGGGTCTGGTCAGGGCGAGTTCCCAGAAGTGATAATTTAGACTGAAGGCTAACGCGCAGCTAAGATGATGAAGGGGTAGAGGTGGAGGGTATTCTAACCGAGAGGCGGGAGGGGGCACGATACATTTGAGGAATTGACAGAAGGTGACAGAAGGCGTCTGTGGCTAAGGGACCGAGGCATGTGATGCAGGAGGCGACTCGAGTAGGCAGGAGGCAGCACTATTCACAACAGCCCCAAGGTGGCAGCAGCCTAGGTGCCCATGGGCGGATGAGTGGAGAAACAAAATGTGGCCTCTCTACCCGGTGGAATATTATTCAGCCGTCAAAAGGAATGAAATTGTGACACATGCTTCCATGTGGATGCACCTCAAACACGGTATGCTAAGTAGGAGAAGCCAGTCACAAAAGGAAAAGTAGAAGGGTGGGTGCCGGGGGCTGGGGGAGGGGAACGGGGAGTTCGTGTTTACTGGGAGTTTGTGTTTACTGGGTACAGGGTTGCAGTTTCGGAAATGAAAAGGTTCTGGAGGTGGATGGTGATGATGGTCACACAACATGTGAATGTACCTAATGCTGCTGAAACTGTAGCCTTAGAAATGGCTAAAATGGTAAATTTTATGTTATATATATTTTACAGTAACAACGACAAAAAATTATGCAGGAAGCGTGCTCTGTCTCTCTCTCAAATATAAGTAAACATTAAAAAAAGTTAAAAAAAAGTTGGGGGGAGGTGCCTGGGTGGCTCAGCCGGTCAACCGTCTGACTTCAGCTGAGGTCATGATCTTACAGCTCGTGGGTTTGAGCCCCTCATCGGGCTCTGTGCCGACAGCTCAGAGCCTGGAGCCTGCTTTGGATTCTGTGTCTCCCTCTCTCTCTGCCCCTCCCCCACTCACACTCTGTCTCTCTCTCTCTCTCTCTCTCTCTAAAATATAAATAAACATTTAAAAAATTAAAATTAGGCAGGAAAGCTAGAGGTTGGCACACTTTCTCTGTAAGGGGCCAGACAGTGAATATTTCAGGCCGTGCGGGCCATGTGGTATGGTAGCAAAAGCAGCCATAGGCAATAGGTAAATACATGGACATGGTGATGTTTCAATAAAACTTTATTTGTCAAAATAGCCGCCGGGCTGGGTTTGGTGTCCCAGGCTATAGTTTGCCCTGTCAGAAGCCATGCTGTAGACAGTAATTCTTCTCCCTTGATAAGGCACTGGAAGGTTTTTAAGTGATTTTGGTGGAAGGCACGATCATATATGACGGTCACTTGTAGTCTGAAGCTGTGGTTTCTCCCAACTGTGCATCTTCCTCCCCTCTCCTTGTGCTCTTTGGACACATGATCTTTGCTCTACGTTGAACAGGTGAAGTGAGAGAGGCTGACCTTTGGGGGTTTTCTCCAGCTGTCTTGAGCTTTAGTTGACATATAACATCATGTACGTTTAAGGTGTGCAAGGTGATGGTCTAACACACATAGGTATTGTGAAATGATACCACAATTAGGTTTTGTTAACACATCCATCACCTCACCTCACATAATTTTTTTTTTTGTGATGAGAACATTTAAGATTTGTTCTCTCAACAACTTTCAAGTGTATACTACGGTGTTGCTAACTACAGTGACTAGGCTGTGCACTAGGTCCCCAGAACTTATTCACCTTCCAATGAGAAGTTTTTATCCTTTGGCCAGTGTTTCCCCATTTCCCTCGCCCCTAACTTCTGGCAGCCACATTCAACTCTGTTTCTATGTTTGATGGTTTGAGATTCTACATGTAAGTGGTATCATGCAGTATTTGTCTTTCTCTGGCTTATTTCACTCAGCATCATGCCCCCTCAAGGTCCATCCATGTTGTAATGGCAGGATTGCCTTCCTTCTTCAGGGCTGAATAATATTCCATTGTGTGCACACACATGTGGGTATCATTTTCTTTATCCATTCATCTATTGATAGGCACTGAGGTTGCTTCCATGTCTTGGCTCCTGTGAATAATGCTGCTACAAACATGGGGGTGCAGGTATCTCTTCAAGATGGTAATTTCATTTCCTTTGGATACACACCGAGAAGTAGAATTACTGGATCATACTGGTAATTTCCATTTTAATTATTTTGAGGAACCTCCATACTGTTTTCCATAGTGGTTGCAACAACTTACATTCCAACCAGCAGTGCACGAGGGTTCCCTTTTCTCCGTATCCCTACCAGAGCTTACCATCTCTTGTCTTTTTTGATAATAGCCATTCTAATGGGTGTGAGGGGGATGTCTCATTGCAGTTTTGATCTGCATTTCGCTGATGATTACTGACATTGTTGAGCGCTTTTCATATACCTGGTGGCCATTTGTATATCTTCTTTGGAAAAAAAAATGTCTATTCAGGTTCTCTGCCCATTTAAAAATCAGATGATGATGATGATGATTTTTTGCTATTGAGTTGTAAGAGTTTCTTCTTTTATTTATTTTTGTTTATTTTTTAAATATGAAACTTATTGTGAAATTGGTTTCCATTCAACACCCACACCCAGTGCTCATCCCAACAGATGCCCTCCTCAATGCCCATCACCCACTTTCCCCTCCCTCCTACCCCCCATCAACCCTCAGTTTATTCTCAGTTTTTAAGGGTCTCTTAGGGTTTGCCTCCTTCCCTCTCTGTAACTTTTTTCCCCCTTCCCTTCCCCCATGGTCTTCTGTTAAGTTTCTCAGGATCCACGTAAGACTGAAAACATATGATGATAAACCACTAGCCACTTTGATCAAAAAGAAAAAGGAAAGGACCCAAACAAATAAAATCAAGAATGAAAGAGGAGAGATCACAACCAACACAGCAGAAATAAAAACAATAATAAGAGAATATCATGGGGCACCTGGGTGGCTCAGTCGGTTAAGCGGCTGACTCCGGCTCAAGTCATGATCTCACGGTCCGTGAGTTC
Source organism: Panthera uncia (assembly GCF_023721935.1). Classification (NCBI taxonomy): domain Eukaryota; kingdom Metazoa; phylum Chordata; class Mammalia; order Carnivora; family Felidae; genus Panthera; species Panthera uncia. The sequence goes on from NW_026057586.1 coordinate 77,287,681, forward strand.
GAGCCCCGCATCGGGCTCTGTGCTGACAGCTCAGAGCCTGGAACCTGTTTTGGATTCTGTGTCTCCCTCTCTCTGACCCTCCCCTATTCATGTTCTGTCTCTCCCTGTCTCAAAAATAAATAAAACATTAAAAAAAAGAGAATATCATGAGCAATTATATGCCAATAAAATGGGCAATCTGGAAGAAATGGACAAATTCCTAGAAACATATACACTACCAAAACTGGGACAGGAAGAAATAAAAAAATTGAACAGACCCATAACCAGTAAGGAAATCGAATTAGTAATAAAAAATCTGCCAGAAAAAACAATAGTCCAGGGCCACATGGCTTTCCAGGGGAATTCTACCAAACATTTAAGGAAGAGTTAACACCTAATCTCTTTAAGGTGTTCCAAAAAATAGAAATGGAAGGAAAACTTCCAAACCCTTTCTGTGAAGCCAGCATTACCTTGATTCCAAAACCAGACAGAGACCCCACTAAAAAGGAGAACTATAGACCAGTTTCCCTGATGAACATGGATGCAAAAATCCTCAACAAGGTATTAGCCAACTGGATCCAACAATACATTAAAAAAACTATTCACCAGGACCAAGTGGGATTTATACCCAGAGCCCCGCGTCGGGCTCTGGGCTGATGGCTCAGAGCCTGGAGCCTGCTTCCGATTCTGTGTCTCCCTCTCTCTCTGCCCCTCCCCCGTTCATGCTCTGTCTCTCTCTGTCTCAAAAATAAATAAAAACGTTAAAAAAAAAAATTAAAAAAAAAAGAAATGGGCAGGCTGTTGATTCTTGTTAAGTTTTCAAGCTCCAGCACCCCGGTAGGTTTCAGTTTGGAGGAAGGCTGGGTTTTAGACACTTTATCCTTGGCACACCCATGGTGGTGAGTATCAGATGGTCTGTTTGGGTTTGAATCCTGCCCCTAGTAGTATACCATGGGCATTTTTAGAAAAAAAGCATAGCAAGAAAATAAAATATATTTTTAAAATATTTGTTTATTTTTGAGACAGAGAGAGAGCATGAATGGGGGAGGGGCAGAGAGAGAGGGAGACACAGAATCTGAAGCAGGTTCCAGGCTCTGAGCTGTCAGCACAGAGCCCGATGCGGGGCTTGAACTCATGGACTGTGAGATCATCACCTGAGCCGAAGTCAGACACTCAACCGACTGAGGCACCCAGGCGCCCCAGGGAAAGAAAATATTATCCGTAACACATCTCTCACCTCTATTGGGAGCCTTGGTATGTTGGAAAATATCAGAATTGCTGTGATTGGTTTTAATCAAAACCATTTTTCTTACTTAGTATTCATTCTCAAAGTCTGTTTGCTTTCTTCTTTTCCTTTTTTTTTTTTTTTTTTGCATTTAGGTGTGTGGTTTTACTTACCTGGCATTACTAAAACTCACGCACGTACACACGTATGTACGCAGGGACAAAGAACTACTCTGTTTTTTCCTCCCCTGCTAAAATCAGTACTTGATTATTGTGGAAATTGAGACAACACAGGACGTGTGATGAAGAAAGTGGAAAGTACATGCTGACCCTTTGTTTTCTATATATGTGTATATGTGTTTATAGAACGTATACACACATACACACACAGAGTGTGTTTTATCAACAGGGCTCAATCGTCTCCAAGGGAGCAAAAATTGTTTCTTGGTGGAGGAAGACAAAATAAAACCCTTGATATTACAATAGTTTGTGGCCCTCCAAAGAGCCACTTATGTAAACAGATATATTGTATATCTGTGGTATTACAATTTTCATTGGAGGTTAGGGATGACAATTAGAACAAAAATCCAAAACGTTTCCTTGAAGGTTCATAATGACAAAAAGATTGAAAAAGACTGACATGGCTCTATGGATGTAATCCTATAGATACAGTTAGGCTTATACATTGGGAGTTATCAAGGGTCCCCCGTATTCTTACCAGTCTTTTCTCTCTCTGGTTTTGTGGCCACACTTACATGGGTCAGCTGGCACCGATTCCTTATCAGCCGTTTGGAAAATTAAATCCGTGCAATCTCAGGGATTCTTCTGGTCATCTGACCTTCAGCCCAGAGGTGCCATGGCATTGGTGTTGGAAGAAGGAAAAACATAACAGTTCTTATGTGTGGAATGAGTTGTATGTCTTCACATTCCTCCGTTTGCCCATGATACAAAGGCTTGCTTTCTCTTGTCAGAGCATCTGAAAGGGTCAATTGGATTCCTGAAAACTGATCACATTGTAAATGCATGAGAGAAGCTCCGTGTTCCATAGGAATTCTATTGTGAACCCCTTCCCTTTTTTGCAGATCTTTTTTAAAGGTAATTTTCTTTCTTGGAAAAAAATTTTTGAAATGTTTATTTTTTTGAGAGAGAGAGAGAGAGAGAGAGAGAGAGCAAGCGTGTGAGCAGGGTGGGGGTAGGGCAGAAAGAGAGAGGGAGACACAGGATGTGAAGCCGCCTCCAGGCTCTGAGCGGTCAGATCCGGGGCTCGAATTCACGAACCATGAGATCATGACCTGAACCGTAAGTCAGACGCTTAGCCAACTGAGCCACCTAGGCACCCCTTTAAAGGTAATTTTCAATTACAATTTTGTTTTAACGACAGAAGTGATTCCCAGATACATCTTTATTTTGAAAATACAAGCAATAGAGGTGTAAGCCATACAAGGCCAAAGTCCCCCTTTCCCTTGCCATAGAGAGAGGCTCCAACTGTTAATACTTTGATAGGAATCCTTGCAGAAACACATATATTTGTATTGCATATATAATATATTTAGTTTACTTTCTTCATAATCCGAACCACACTCTTTTACCCGTGTGACTTACCTTTGTCAGCCCTGCATGAATATGAATATTCCATTTACGACTTTTTCATGCTCGATCCCTTTGAGATATTCTATTTTCCCCCAGGCACATCTGGGAGGTGCCGTTGTGCAAGGTCTCTGCTCTGAGGCCTCTGTACTGTTTATGGGTGACACATTCCACCGCTGCCCTTCTGAAAACCCTCAGCTGGCCAGTGAGCGAGGGAACCAGGCTGGATGAGACTGACCTTCATCCTCACGCTCCTGGTTGCTGCAAATTCAGATTCTGTGTGTGGCCTGGGCTGGATCATTTATAGCCAGTAAGAGCAGGCTTTGCTCAACAAGTTAATTATGTGCATAGGATTTCAGGAGGGATCTTTTTGTTTATCTTAGAAAACTAATTACATGCAAGCACTCAAACTCCCTGACACGCATCTATAGATCATTGTGCTAATTATTTATTTTTCAGGTTTTTTTAACTTTATTTATTTATTGAGAGAGAGGAGAAAGAGAGAGAGAGAGAGAGAGAGGGAGGGGCAGAGAGAGAGAATCCTAAGCAGGCTTCCTGCTGTCAGTGAAGAGCCAGATGTGGGGCTTGGTCCCACAAGCCATGAGATCATGACCTGAGCCAAAATCAAGAGTCAGATGCTTAACCGAGTGAGCCATCCAGGCGCCCCCATCGTAAGGGCAAGAGTGGAGTGATTATTTGTACATAATAGTATATTCCTTAAAAAGGAAGTTTCTGGGGGCAACTGGGTGGCTCAGTAGGTTGGGCGTCTGACTTTGGCTCAGGTCATGATCTCACAGCTTGTGGGTTCGAGCTCCGCGTTGGGCTCTGTGCTGACAGCTCAGAGCATGGAGCCTGCTTCAGATTCTGTGTCCCTCTCTCACTCTGCCCTTCCCCCACTCATGCTCTGTCTGTCTCTCTCTCTCTAAGAATAAATAAAACTTAAAAAAAAAAAGGATGGTCCTGCCATGCTCCTGCAAAGGGTCCTTTTAGGTCTAATTAAGCATTCAGACAAACGAGATTAATATAAGTCACGAGATTGACCTGGGAAGGTGCAGGGTAGCATCAGGTGTCTCTTCTGTGGGTCCTCAGGGGCTACTCTTCCATGCACCTCCCCCTCAAGGGCAAGGTGATGAGACCTACGTTTAAGGAGGTATGGAAGCCATCCCGACTTAGGGGGCAGTAGCTCTTGTAACAGCTCCATCTATGTGGCTTCCAGGGGTCCCGCAGGAGATGTGCCCAGTCGTAGCAGTCCTGCAGCTCGGAGTCCCCAAGGCTGTGGAGCCCTCCTCAGGTATTTCAAGTTCACGGCGAGAACTCCCAGGGCACACGCAATCTGCCAACAAGAGGCGATTCTACCGCGAGCAGTGTGGTGTCTTAAAACAGTTGACATTTCCCTTTTAGGGATGTTCAGAGGATCAGAGCTAGAGAATCAGCTCAAGGTCAAATGTCCATTTACAGAAGACAAAGAGGTTACGTTCGCTCTTTTCCGTAGCTTCTCTTTAAAAGACTTGTAGGGTGTACTTGTCACCAATTCACACTGAATTTCTTCTCATTTTGAATCAGGGAGGTCTTTAACAAGATCTTTTACAATTTATATACTACCATATAATATATATATGTATATATATGTATTTATTTATATTTATATATTATATAATTATATAAAATTTATATTATTAACTTATAATACATTAATTAATATACTAATAAATTATATATTAAATTATATAATATATATTATAAATATATATGTATTTATATAATTTATAAATATCTCCAGTAAAATCTATGCTTATCAATTTTTTAAAGTGTCGCTATTACTTTGCATAAGAAAGTGACATCCACAGCCCCATCTTCCTAATCAGCATTGACACAGGGCCCCCTCTCCCAGAGAGGGAGAGAGAGGATCCTAAGCAGGTTCCGCACTGTCAGCACAGAGCCCAGTGTGGGTCTTGAACCCATGAACTGTGGGATCATGACCTGAGCTAAAATCAAGAGTTGGGCACTCAACCAACCGAGTCACCCAGGTGCCCTTGCCCCCGAGGCTTATGAAAGCACCAGCGAGGCATCATTCATGGCCACATTCCCACTGACGTCGCAGCTCTCAAGTTCCATCATGAAAAATTAGCTTAGCCGTGTGCTTATTGTATCAGAAATTATTGTGGTCATGTGTGCTGTGAGCTGGGTAACCTGGCGTTTTGTCGGAAGTACCTGGTTATTTACAAGGAAGATGCTCTTCTGGTGAGATTTGATCCTGTTAAGTTAAGAAGTTTTACTTATGTGGCCCCCGCCTCAGTCTTGTGTTCTACACGCTCTCTTGGAGGGTGTCCAGAGGGACCGAGCCCCAGTTGCCCGTGATGGTACAGCCTGCACCCCCACCCCACCCTCCACGTCACATCCTTTATGGGCTTTCCTTCCTTCCTGCCTCACGTCTCGACTTTATCATGCTTCCTGGGACCACCTTCCAAATACACCGTTTGCACCCCCAAAATTTCTCTTGGGGTCTGATTTTGGGGGGACCCAAGCTAACACAGGTCATTATTAATATACTTGCATTAAGCTCGATACACAGTGCATTTCCACTGAATGAAAAGGTTTGTTGATGGAATAATCACTATAATAATATGCATGACGGCCATCACTTACTGAACACTTCTGGCATACCGGCATTTTTTACATGGTTTATTTTATTGACTCCCATTTTGCAGGTGAGGAAATAGGCTTTAAAAGAGAACATGCGTTGTCCAAGCTCATTCAGACTAATTAAGTACTGGAGTTGGAGTTCGTTCTCCCCCACAGTCCCTGGGGACACTGGAGGATGGGGTGGGTAAGGGCATGGGCTCTGGAGCCAGGTGGCCTGGGTTTGCAGCCGGACTTTACCACTTCCCAGTTGTGTGCCTTTATTCCGATTTCAGTGTCCCAGTCGTGCAAAAGAAAAATGGAGACCATGCAGTGAATCCAAATATCACCGCCCCTTAGTTTCTCTTGCTGTGAAATGTCCGTGGGACGTGCTCCATTTTATAGACCATGTCTCAATTTGGGTTTGTCTGGTGTTTCTTTATGATTATATTCAGATTATACAATTTTAGCAGAGATATGGTGGCATCCCCAGTGCATCAGAGCAGGAAACGCTTGTTGATTTGACCCATTACCGGTGGTGCTACTTATGATCACTTGGTGAAGGCGCCCTCTGTGCGATTTCTGCCCTGGACGGTTACCCTTGTACCCATTGAAGTTAATACATATCTTGTGGGGCGATACTTGGAAACCATGTAAATATTTTGTTTACTCCTCAAGGTTTCACCACTGATTTTAACACCCACCGATGATTCTTGCCTGAATTAATTATTACTATGATGGTTTCCAAATGGTCATTATCTAATTCTGTCATTTCTTCCACATTTGCCGGTCAGCTTTATACCGGAAGGATAAAACTTCCCCTTTTTCCTTCCTTGTTTGTATCAGTGTGGTCTCACGGATTCTTATTTGATTCCATAGGTTACAGTCCCTTGTTATTATTATCTATTTTGACGCTCAGTTACTTATCTTCAGTGTGGCCGGTGGAAGCCCCTTCAAGCTGGTTCCTGCATCCTTTAGACATGTTCTTCGCTTTCTTTGAGCATTGCTTTATTTTCTGGCACAAGAAGATACGGAATTTCTACCCGAAGGTGGATGTTCTTTCTTTTTTTTTTCTCATGTATAAGATACTGTTTGTAAAGAGCTTGGTGCTGTGCTTGGTGCAAAGTAAGTGTTGGCTCTTATTAATATCATTACTCTTACGATGATGTGCTAGCCCTTGACAGACCCTCAGACCTCCTGATCTTTTTCTAGGAGCCGTGGACGGGCAGGCTCCGCCAGAGCACAGCTGGGTGTCATGAAAACACGCAGTATCTGTTCTTTTCTGGTACCCAGACCCTTACCTCACAAGGATACAGTCTTCAGGGCTTGTCCCCTGAGAGGTGTAATTTTCTGAGAAATTACCGAGTACATAGAAAAGTGCAGTGACTAATGGAATGGACCTTTGGGTCCCAACCATTGCTCAGAATGAACGCATAGGAACATCGTGTTCTATTTGCTCGGCCATTTCTGCCCCCTACCCTGACACAACAATGATGAGATTCGTTTGAAATCCATCCATGTTGATACACACGTAGCTTCTTAGTCATTCGCTTTCATCTGCTGTGTAATATCCCATTGTATGAACACACAACTGAGTCCCCTGTGGTTTGCTGAGTCCCCTGTTGATGGATATCTCAGTTGCTCCCATGGCTTTACCGTTGTCACCGGAGCCGCAGCGCGTGTTTCCTTGTGCCCAGGTGCAAGCGTTTCTCTAAGAGGCATCCTTCAAAGTGGAATGGCTGGGCCAATGTATTTAATACATTAAAATTGTATTTTAGGGGAGGGAGGATCGCTTTAAGATGGCAGTGCTTTCAAGAATCAAAGGGGCGGCGCCTGGGTGGCTCCGTCGGTTGAGCGTCCGACTTTGGCTCGGGTCATGATCTCGCGGGTCGTGGGTTCGAGCCCACATTGGGCTCTGTGGTGACAGCTCAGAGCCTGGAGCCTGCTTCCGATTCTGTGTCTCCCCCTGTCTCTGCCCCTCCCATGCTCATGCTCTGTCTCTCTCTGTCTCCCAACCATAAACGTTAAAAAAATTTTTTTTTGAATGAATCAAAGGAAGGCTCAGGCACTAAGACTGGGGAGGGGGCAGGCATTTTGGTGGCAGTGGGTTTTTCTGGAGTCCATCAAATGAAGTGTCTAAGAAGGCTGGTACTGCACCTGTTACCCCTTGTTCTCGACCACCAGAGACAGAGGGAGGAAGTATTCAGAGCCAGAGGGGGAAGCGATGTGCTTCTCTCCTCACTACTTTCTCTTTATCCTGGACAGATGACCAGACTGGAGGTGCTCCGAGAGGGGCTGCCCCAGAGGGCCCCCAGGCACAGTTACTGAGGCCAAGCTTGCTGGGAGACAGTTTGCATGGAGCTAATGTTGCCTTTCTTATTACCCTTACCACTTTCATTATTAGCATCTGTCTGGAATGTGCCAGGTTCTATTAAAAATAGTCAGGAGCGCCCGGGTGGCTCAGTTGGTTGAGTGTCAGACTTCGGCTCAGGTCATGATCTCGCAGTTGGTTGATTTCGAGCCCCAGGCCAGGCTCTGTGCTGACAGCACGGAGCCTGGAGCCTGCTTCGAGTTCTGTGTCTCCCTCTCTCTCTGCCCCTCCCCTGCTCGTGCTCTGTCTCTCTCTGTGTCTCAAAAATAAATAAACATTAAAAAAAAGGCGTATCTAAAATATGCCCATCTAACCATATGCCTCTCTCCCTCCCTGATCTGTGTCCTGGGCAGATTTGGGGGATTGTGTCGGCTCCCAGGTCCCCGAAGGTGGCCCCGCCATGGCTCACCTCATCTGGTCTCCAGTCGCCCTGTACAGTTGTTTCCCATCTGGCTCATTCCCTAGATTGCCTTTGCCGCCACTCTTAGCTCTGGGAGAGCCCTGCTGGTCTTTTCTCAGCACGAGGTTCTTAGTGAGGATTCAGTAGAGACTTGGTGGGCATCTGTTGAATGAATGGATGTTGGTAGTAGCAATATCAGCATCAGTGATGTGTTGAGTGCCAGTGAGGCCTCAGGCATTTTCTTGTTTAATTCCACAGCACCCCATGTGAGGCGGGCATTGTCCTCATCCCCATATTACGCACGAAGAAACAGAGTCTCAGAGAGGGTAGAGAAACCGCTTAGTGTCGCAGCCAGTAAGTGGGAGCCGAGAGATCAGACTCAGCCCTGACCCCAGATCCCTTAACTGCTGCACCTTACCGCTTCCTGGATAGTGTTGACTTCTGCCCAGGAGAGACTTGCCTTCGAATCTCTGGTGATGGTCCGGATACAACAGGTTGCTACCTTGTATCTGTGTGTTTGTGGAACAATACTTTAGGGCAGTGATTTAGATACTCTGGGACTCCAACCACTCAGGCAGGCAAGATGACTTCCGGAGGCCCATGGGGCAACTTGAAACCTTTCAAATTATGTCAACATTTAAGGGCTATTCAAAAAAAGTATGGTTGGCACATCAGATCCAGGATTCATTAGAATTCGTTGCTTAAGATGAGGCTGGCAAGCAAGCAAGCAAATAAATAAATAAATGTCAATTTATTTTTAGTTTATTATTATTATTATTTTTTTAATGTTTATTTGTTTTTGAGCGAGAGACAGAGTACGAGCGGGGAAGGGGCAGAGAGAGGGAGACACAGAATCCGAAGCAGGCTCTAGGCTCCGAGCTGTCAGCACAGAGCCTGATGCAGGGCTTCAACTCATGAACCGTGAGATCATGACCTGAGCCGAAGCCAGACGCTTAACTGACTGAGCCACTTAGGTGCCCCTAATTTTTTTTAAGTATATTTACTTTGAGAGAGAGAGAGAGAGAGAGAGAGAAAGTGGGGGAAGGGCAGAGAGAGAGGGAGAGAGAATCCCAAGAGGGCTCCACTCTGTCAGAGAGGAGCCCAACGTGGGGCTTAAACTCATGAACTGGGAGATCACAACCTGAGCCGAAATCCAGAGTTTGACGCTTGACCAACGGAGCCACCCAGGCACCCCATAAAAAGTCAGTTTAACAAACTAGTAAAAAACGATGGTACTTCGATATGGCTTCAGAAAGCAGTTCAGACAGCGAATGAAGTTTGGGGAGTACCACCTCAAAGTTATCTTCCGACCACAAAAGGTCAGGTTTAACTTTCTAAAGTGGATGAAACACACAAGTTCACAGAGGGAGGAGGCAGTGTCTAGAGTTGTGGATGGAAGGGTTTGGATAACTGGTGGGGGAGGTGTGCAGTTTTCCCCTGTGGTTTTCCACTTTGTGTTAATTTCCCTGCCTCCCTCTCTGCTGCAGAGCCTGGTTCTTGGAGGGGGGAAGAAGCCTTCCTACTCTGGAGCAAGCTTGTTGGAGTCTCCCCTTTGTGGAAATATATCTGTACCCCTTATCAGTGTTAAAAATTCTCGGGATGAGACAAAGATGTATGGAATTTGTTCACATGGAATGTGAATCCAGGAAACATTTTCTGGGCCCCGACCGTGGACCAGGCACTAGGGTGAGAATAGGGATACAGAGATGGATGTGGACGCAGATTCCCCTGGTCAGTGTCAGAAGTGCTGGGGTAGAGGCAGACATAGAGTTTACAGATTTGATCCCTTGTCGTGTTTGAACGACGGAGGGAGTTTATTTCCTCTGAGCAGAAGTGAGGAAGTGACATTTTAACAGGACCTTGTGCAGGTGTGTTAGAATTGTTGGCTGGGCACAGAGATGGGGAGACATTTTGGTACCCATTTTGACCTGGCTCAGCTGTGGCCACATGTCTGGTAAGTCTAAGGCTGGCTGTTGCCCCTCCAGTTCCACGGGCAGGCATTTTTCACAGACCCTGGTATGACTTCAGGAATCCTTAACACATTCCGGGAGAGTTGCTCTCGGTCAGTGGAAGGTGCAATGTTTGACTAATATCTGATTTCCATCCTTTCCCAGGGCCCTTCCATTCTGGAGGTTAGAGCAAATAGTTCTTCTCTCGATGGAGATGGGACTTAGAATGTGAAACTAAGATAGGTAAGAAAGAACTGGAGGGAGAGCGTCCTTTCCTTAAGCTGGTAAACATCATTTTTTAGCTACGATTTAGGACACCCTGTGGTTTTATGGCACTGTGATTATGTTATAGATGCACTTATCCCCAAATCATCCAGAAGCATCATCCTCCAGGCCTGTTTATGCAAGCCACAGGCTGCTTAACCACAAGTGAAACGAATGTTTTGCATGGCGCTGGTATCTTGAATGCGTAATTATAGTTATTGTTATTACCCTGATCAAAGGAAAAGTATGAGGATTAGATTCGGTTTGAGGTGCCCAGGAATAAACGCCTGTCTCGTGGGCAGGACAGTTCAGGGTTTCCTAAGAGACTTCATTCGTCTGGTAGAATTTATGGTTTCTTTTTATTTCTCCTAGTGGCAGTCATGTTGAGTTTTTGCTTCTCCAGCTTTCCTCGGCACTGGCAGGCGCCAGCCTTCTGGGAAGCAGTGCCATTTGGCTGCCAAATTAAATGCCCCACATCCACTCACTCTAGAGAGTGGTGCCATTTCTGGAGAGAGAAGGCCCTGCTCTCTATCTTGATATTTGACCTAGTTGATGGAATTTGAAATGAACCTTTTAGTGTGATAAATGGGGAGACATAAAAACTCCTTCCAGGGCTAACTTCTCCACTGTGCTTTGGCTCCTGGATGGCACCTTGAGTCACAGAGGGCATCTGCCCAGCACTTTGATTTAAGATAATGGGGGCCTGGATGGAGGTATGATATCAGCATCATGTGGGGCAGTCACACCGAGGTGGGCAGTATGTGAGGCCTTTGAAAGCCAAGGCAGAGGTTAGGAGCAAGGCCGGGGACGGCTGAGACTGCAGAAACGCATTCAGAACCTGAGGGCCATGAGAGAGAAGCTGTTCAAAGCCAAGGGAGTGGCCTTAGCGTGCCAGTTGGAGGGTAGCCACGAACCAGTCATAACCACCCTTACGTAGGGCTCTTCTGTGTTCCTTATTGGGTCAGGGGCCAGGCCTGGATCCACCCCAGAGTGAAATCTGGCCCCAGCTGAAACTCTATACCATTATATGCCAGATGGAAGGCTTTGATAATTGAATTTCATTCATTCATTCATTCATTCGTCATGTATTTTTGCCCACATGTTGCAAAAGTCCTGCAGGGACCCTGGTGAGCAAATGACCCCTGTTTTCCAGGAGCTGACAACTGAGCAAAAAAGAGCTATTTATCGGGGCGCCTGGGTGGCGCAGTCGGTTAAGCGTCCGACTTCAGCCAGGTCACGATCTCGCAGTCCGTGAGTTCGAGCCCCGCGTCAGGCTCTGGGCTGATGGCTCGGAGCCTGGAGCCTGTTTCCGATTCTGTGTCTCCCTCTC